>NW_012114252.1:4605078-4743753 GCF_000951035.1 Colobus angolensis palliatus | reverse complement strand
GAGATAGCATTAGGAGATATACCTAATGTAAATGATGAGTTAATTGGTGCAGCACACCAACATGGCACATGTATACATATGTAACAAACCTGCACATTGTGCACATGTACCCTGGAACTTAAAGTATAATATAAAAAAAAATCAATACAGGCTTCAAAAAGGAAAGCAAAGACATGGTAATATCTCTAGGTCCTTGGGTCTAGAGGAATAAGAGAACAGAAAACCAAATACCGCATGTTCTCACTCATAGGTGGGAATTGAACAATGAGATCACTTGGACACAGGAAGGGGATCATCACACACCAGGTCCTATTGTGGGCGGGGGTAGGGGGTAGGGATAGCATTAGGAGATATACCTAATGTAAATGACGAGTTAATAGGTGCAGCACACCAACATGGCACATGTATACATATGTAACAAACCTGCACGTTGTGCACATGTACCCTAGAACTTAAAGTATAAAAAAAAACAAAGAAACAAAACAACTTTCTTTCTTTTGGGGGATATTTGAATGTGTCATTTCAATGTTCTCATTAAGTCATTTAAATTTGTCCTTAATGATCAACTCTTTGAAAAATGAAATCTGTAAGCACAATCTACCTTATTGTTGTATCAGAATTCCATGGCACCCAATTTTTCTCTTTTCTTTAGAAGCAATTCTCACCTACTCTTACCGATCTGCTGCATGTATGTTTTAGCTTAACCAAGATATTTTCCCCACTGAGAAGCATACAAAAGAATTTTAAAAAAGCAAGTAGTTTACAAAGTACCGTGGTAAATTCACTCATTGGCACCCAGATATTCATTAAAAGAAAAAGAAAAAGAAAAACATGGCTGCATGTGTTTATATATAGGCTGATTAATGCCCATGGCATGAATGTAATTAGGGGCACTGCTGTCTCCTGTGGCGTGTTGGAGACAGGCATGCTGAATACACAAATCCTTTGCTTTCACCCAACTCAATGAATTAAAATGCTTGTGAGATCTTGGGCTGGAATGTGTTTCCAGAGAGGCTAGAAAGAGAGCGCAGCTAGTGGAGACTAAGGAGTACATAACCACAGCAGGCAGTCAGGATCTGAATGACTTGGAAAGAGGGCCAACTTGGGACTACAAATTACCCAGGCAGAAGGTCCCAGCCCTTTTTGGAGTGTTAAAACATTTTTGTTGCTGATTTTAAAAATTATCTCTGGCTTTGTTGCTCTCTAATCTCTTCTCTGACATTGCCAGCAGAGCTGTCTTTTAAAAATGTGAATTTGATTGGGCCACTTCCCCACTCTAAAGGCATAAAGTCTGACCCTCTTAGTCTGGCATAAGAAAGGCCCTTCATCAAATTGGATAAAGAGTCAAGACCCATCGGTGTGCTGTATTCAGGAGACCCATCTCATGTGCAAAGACACACATAGGTTCAAAATAAAAGGATGGGGTAAAATTTACCAAGCAAATGGAAAGCAAAAAAAAAAAAGCAGGGGTTGCAATCCTAGTCTCTGACAAAACAGGCTTTAAACCAACAAAGATAAAAAAGACAAAGAAGGGCATTACATAATGGTAAAGGGATCAATTTAACAAGAAGAGCTATCTATCCTAAATATAAATGCACCTAATAAAGGAGCACCCAGATTTATAAAACAAGTTCTTAGAGACCTATAAAGAGACTTAGACTCCCACACAATAATAAGGGGAGACTTTAACACCCCACTGTTAATATTAGACAAATCAATGAGATAGAAAATTAACAAGGATATTCAGGACTTGAACTCAGCTCTGGGTCAAGTGGACCTAATAGACATCTACGGAACTCTTCACCCCAAATCAGCAGAGTATACATTCTTCTCAGTGCCACATGACACTTATTCTAAAATTGATCACATAATTGGAAGTAAAACACTCCTCAGCAAATGGAAAGGAACTGAAATCATTAACAAACAGTCTCTTAGACTACAGCGCAATCAAATTAGAACTCAGGATTAACAGACTCACTCAAAACCACACAATTACATGGAAATGGAACAACCTGATCCTGAATGACTCCTTAATAATGAAATTAAGGCAGAAATCAAGAAGTTCTTTGAAACCAATAAGAACAAAGAGACAACATACGAGAATCTCTGGGACACAGCTAAAGCAGTGTTAAGAGGGAAATTTCTAGCACTAATTGCCCACATCAGAAAGCTAGAAAGATCTCAAATCGATACCCTAACATCACAATTAAAAGAACTAGAGAAGCAAGAGCAAACTAATCCAAAAGCTAGCAAAAGACAAGAAATAACTAAGATCAGAGCAGAATTGAAGGAGACAGAGACACAAAAACCTTCCAAAAAATCAACGAATCCAAAAAAATCAAGAATCCAGGAGCTTTTTTTTTTTTAAGATCAACAAGATAGATAGACTGGTAGCTAGGCTAATAAAAAAGAAAAGAGAAGAATAAAATAGGCACAATAAAAAATGATAAAGGGGATATCACCACTGACCCCACAGAAATACAAACTACCATCAGAGAATAATATAAACACCTCTATGCAAAGAAATTTGAAAATATATAAGAAATTGATAACTTCCTGGACATATACACCCTCCTAAGACTAAACCAGGAATACAGTGAATCTCTGAATAAACCAATAACAAGTTCTGACATTGAGGCAGTAATAGCCTACCAACCAAAAAAAGCCCAGGACCAGAAAGATTCACAGCTGAATTCTACCAGAGGTACATAGAGGAGCTGGTAGCATTCTTTCTGAAACTACTCCAAACAATTGAAAAGGAGGGACTCCTCCCTAACTCATTTTATGAAGCCAGCATCATACTGATGCCAAAACCTGGCAAAAAACACAACAAAAAAGGAAAACTTCAGGCCAATATCCCTGATGAACATCGATGTGAAAATCCTCAATAAAATTCTGGGAAACTGAATCCAGTAGCATATCAAAAAACGTATCCACCACAATCAAGTGAGCTTCATCCCTGGGATGCAAGGTTGGTTCAACATATACAAATCCATATATGTAATCCATCACATAAATAGAACCAAAGGCAAAAACACATGACTATCTCCATAAATGTAGAAAGGGCCTTTGATAAAATTCAACATCCTTTCATGTTAAAAACTCTCAATAAACTAGGTATTAATGGAACATATCTCAAAATAACAAGAGCTATTTATGACAAACACACAGCCAATATCATATTGAATGGGCAAAAGCTGGAAGCATTCCCTTTGAAAACTGGTACAAGACAAGGATGCCCTCTCTCATCACTCGTATTCAACATAGTATTGGAAGTTCTGGGCAATTAGGCAAGAGAAAGAAATAAAGCATATTTGAATAGGAAGAGAGGAAGTCAAATTGTCTCTGTTTGCAGAGGACATGATTCTATATTTAGAAAAGCCCATCATCTCAGCCCAAAAACTCCTTAAGCTGATAAGCAACTTCAGCAAAGTCTCAGTATACAAAATCAATGTGAAAAAATCACAAGCATTCCTTTCTACCAACGATAGACAAGCAGACAGCTGAATTATGAATGAACTCCCACTGACAATTGCTACAAAGAGAATAAAATACTTAGGAATACAGCTAACAAGGGATGTGAAGGACCTCGTCAAGGAGAACTAAAAACCACTGTTCAAGGAAATAAGAGAGGACACCAACAAATGGAAAAACATTCCATCCTCATGGATAGGAAGAATCAATATCATGAAAATGGCCATACTGCCCACATTAATTTATAGAGTCAATGCTATTTGCATCAAACTGCCATTGACATTCTTCACAAAATTAGGAAAAAGTACTTTAAATTACATATGGAATCAAAGAAGACCCATATAGCCAAGACAAAGAACAAAGCTGGAGGCATCATGCTACCTGAGTTCAAACTAGTACAAGGTGACAGTAATGAAAACAGCATGGTACTGGTACCAAAACAGACATATAGACCAATGGAACAGAACAGAGAACTCAGAAATAACACCACACATCTACAACTATCCGATCTTTGACAAACCTGACAAAAACAAGCAATGGGGAAAGGATTTCTTATTTAACAAATGGTGCTGGAAAAACTGGCGAGTCACATGCAGAAAACCGAAACTGGACCCCTTCCTTACACCTTATATAAAAATTAACTCAAGAAGGATTAAAGACTTAAATGTAAGACTCAAAACTATAAAACCCCCCAAAGACAATCTAGGCAATACCATTCAGGACATAGTCACGGGCAAAGACTTCATGATGAAAATGCCAAAAGCAATTGCAACAAAAGACAAAATTTACAAATGGGATCTAATTAAACTAAACAGCTTCTGCACAGCAAAAGAAACTATCATCAGAGTGAACAAGCAAATGACAAAGTGGGAGAAAATTTTTCCAATCTACCCACCTGACAAAGGTCTAATAGCCAAAGTCTACAAGGAACTTAAAAAATGTACAAGAAAAAAAAACTATCAAAAACTCGGCAAATGATATGAACAGACACTTTTCAAAAGAAATTTATGTGGCCAACAAACATATGTAAAAAAGCTCAACATCACTGATCATTACAGAAACACAAATCAAAACCACAGTGAGATACCATCTCATGCCAGTCAGAATAACAATTATTAAAAAGTCAAAAAACAACAGATGCTGGTGAGACTGTGGGGAAATAGGAAGGCTTTTACACTGTTGGTGGAAATATAAATTAGTTCAACCATTTTGGAAGACAGTATGGCAATTCCTCAAGGATCTAGAGCCAGAAATACCAATTTACTCAGCAATGCCATTACTGGGTGTATACCCAAAGGAATATCATTCTACTGTAAGGACACATGCACATGTACATTTATTGCATCACTATTTACAATAACAAAGACATGGAACCAACCCAAATGCCCATTAATGATAGACTGGATAAAGAAAATGTTGTACATACACCATGTAATACTATGCAGTCATAAAAAGGAATGAGATCATGTCCTTTGCAGGGACATGGATGAAACTGGAAGCCATCATCCTCAGCAAACTAACACAGGAGCAGAAAACCAAACTCTGCATGTTTTCACTCATAGGTGTGAGTTGAACAATGAGAACATATGGACACAGGAAGGCGAACAACACACACCAGGGCCTGTTGAGGAGAAAAGGGGTGGGAACTTAGAGGATGGGTCAATAGGTGTGGCAAACCACCATGGCACACATACACCTGTGTAACACACCTGCACGTTCTGTATATGTATCCTGAAACTTAAAGTAAAATAAAATAAAAATAAAAATGAGAAAGGCCCTTCATACACTGGTCCCTACCTACCTCACCAGCCTTACCTAATATCAAGCTGGCACCTCTCCCCCTAAACAAGGAGTCTCCCCTTTCAGCTTAAACAGGATTCTTTAAACGACATTGAACTTGGAGATCTCTCCAACACACAATCCATCCTGAAACCAATGTCAGACACATTTTTCTAAACACAGCCTTATTATCTTTCTACCTAATCAAGAACTTTCAAGGGTTCAAGTTTACAAAGAGATCAATAATCAGACTCCACTCTTGGCTTCTCATTCATTTCTCACTACTCAACACGTCCTAGGCTTTTCTGCTATTACAAATAATGCTGCAGTGAATACCCTTGTACATAATTCAACCTATGTACAAATATATCTGTTGGATAAAGTCTTAGGAAGTGAAACTGCTGGATCAAAGATATGGGCTCATAAAATTTTGATAGTTTTGCCAAAGTTCTCTTCATAAAGGCTGTACTTGTTTATATTCTCACCAGCAATACATGACAATATCTGATTCTTTAAGTCTCAAACGTTGATATGTTAAGATCAAACGTTTGGATCTTTGTCCATCTGATAGAGTAAGAAACTGGCATCTCAGTGTGGTTCTACCCTGAATTTCCCTCATTATAGGGTAGGTTGGACATCTTTTAATAAGTTTAAAAGCTATTTGTTTCCAGTGCTTTGTGTCTTCCTCTTCTTTGTCTATTTATTTTACTGTTGGATTTGTTTTCATTTTGACATAAAAAAGTTTCTTTTTAAAACAATCAAAACAACTAATCCTTTTGTTTCATGAATTACGAATACTTTCCTTTAGTTATTGTCTATTTTTCTCTTCATTCATGGTAGATTCTGCTATGCAGAAATTTTTGAATTTTTGTAGTTAAATTTACCAATCATTTGTTTACATTCCCTCAGTCTTGTGCATACTTACACAGGTCTTCTCCTTTCTAAGTTCACCTCCATGACTTAATCTATTACCATTTATATTTTCACTCACTGGCCTCATTAAATGCAGTCCAGATACTCTACTGTTCCAGGGCCTTCTTCCTGGAATATTCTCCCTCTAGATGTAGAAATAACTCATTCTCTTATTTTCTTCAGGTCTCTACTCAAATGCCCTGTCTCAGGAAAGCTTTCTCTAACAACCCTACAACTCCTAGTCACTCTTCCCATTGCTTGATTCTTCATAGCAATGATCATCTGCTGACTTGACTTATTATATTTGTTATTGTTCCTCTTTTCCAAATATTATGGAATGTTTAGAAAGGCAAAGATTTTGTTTGTTTTGGTTATTGCTGTAGTTCCAACCTCTAGAACAATACTTGGATCCTAAGAGGTGTTATTAAACATTTGTTAAAAGAATCACTGGAATTAATTTTTAAAATGTTTCTGTATTTTCTTCCAGAAAGTTTATAAAAACTAACATAGTACCTTCTCCTCTGTGCTAAAACTGCCTATCCCTACTCCCTTGCCGTGAACACCATCACAAATGCCCACAAAACTTTATTAGCACTGGTCTACAGGATAAATGGCCCCTTGGTGGCTTTTGATGTGTTATAACGTCGATGAAGAGTTTCTGTGGGAATACAGAATCTTATTGTACTTTTTTATTAGGTAGAAATAACTTTTTAGTTCTTTTAGCTTGAAATTGAAAAGTGTGGCTGCTTTTGCTTCTGTCAGAGGTTATTTCTAGGTTAAGCTAAAAAAAAAAAAAAGATGTTGATATTTTTGGCTTTACCAAACAAGGGAGTTCCTGCTGCTTTTCAAGACTCTAAGTTTGTCATTAACTTTTAAGACAATCTCTGTGATGAATGTCATTTTTGTTTCTTCCTTGTAATTTGTCCACATTCAGTAAACATCAAATTGTTGATTGTCTTTTTCTCATTCTGCCAACCCTGTATGGTGTTTAGGTTCACACAAAAAGATCCCATCATGACAGGAATCAGATGTAGTTACAGAAATCATAGTACCCAGAATGAGGTAAACAACAGAAAATGGAAGTTAACCAATTAAATGCAATTTAAAACAGTGTACAGATATCAGATTCAAAAATAAAACAGGGACAGCCATCCAGAATAATGACAGTAACCAAAGAACTAAGGCCAAATAAAAGAGAATTTAATGAAAACAACTGTTTAATTTGAAACCAAATCCAGGGAGAGGAGGAGAGAACAAATATACAAACTAAATTAATTCTGAAACCAGTGCAAACAAAGAGGCTTATTTTGCTACAACACTGCAAAAGAAAATGCAAATTGTGGTGGAAAATAATTCAACAGTAGTCCTCACACAGTGCAGAAATTAGAATCTACAGGATTCATTTTCCAACATTGGCTTCTTTTTAGGAGAATGATGCATTGTATTTCATAAAAACATAATATATTCATGTAAGCATCATCTCATTGCTATATTATATCTTTGAGATGTTTAGTTACATCATAAGCCAGGAAAAGTAGGCCTTGTAAATCATGAATTTGATGGACATCAAAGTATATACTACCAACCATAACTCTTTATTTAAATTTTTACTGCTGATTCTTCATAGGAATAAGTTTTTATGTCATTTGAAGCTTGGAATGTTCAAATAACTCACGTCAACCTATCATTCCTTGCCTTACTGACAAGTCACAGAATTTAAGGGGTAAAGAGTTCTTAAAGATCTTTCTGAGAGAACTGTGTGTGTGTTTCTAGTGCCTCCCACAGTGTTTTCGTAGCTAGTGGATTAATTTGGACCAACCCAAAGCAACTCATTAAATGTTAACAGCAGCTCATGGAGCAGTAGCCCTAGTGTCTGTTCTCACTCCATCTGGTATACCACGTGCCTAAATTGCACAAATAGCATCAACATGCTTCCCCAGTATCTTATTTACTTACTAAATTCCAAGTGCTGAATTCACCGTTTTACCCATTTTACAAGAGAATATTGAAGGAGAAAGCACAGACGATAGAGACAAAGCATTTTTTGTCCTATCTCAGATTTTTTTCATTCTTTCTTTGCTGCAATTAAGCTTCTCTTTAAGTCTCTCATAGTAACTCTTATTTCTACATGGGTACTGCGATCCTGAATTATTCTTCACAAAGCTATAAAAGCATTCACATTGCTCCTTCATCTTTATTAACTTGCACATTTCACTTGAGTTACTTTGAATCCTTAACAGCGTGAATGGTCTTTCCACTCCCTCAGAGAGGCGGCATGGAGAGAGGCATGATTGTAAGATGTGTGTCAGGCCTTGAGGCTTGGTGCCACCAGTCACAGGCTCTGTGACGTAGGGCAACTTACTTAACCTTTGTTAGTTCTGGGATTCATCTCTGCTATCAGGGAGACTCTTCCTACTTCAGGTTAAATGCAACACCAGGTAGGCAGCACAACAAATGCTTATTATTGTATTAAGATTGTTATTTCTTTATGAATGGGAGAGTTCCTTTTATTTTCCCATGAAGTTTATATGGAAGATATGACTTATCATCATCCCTGAAATGACAAAACCTTACTGAGACAGGTCTGTGTCCAGTTCACCCTCTTTATGTGTGAAGAAAGACACTGAGTCCCAGGGACATGAGGAGCCTGGTGATGTGGCTGGGCATGTGTGGCAGAGCTGTGACCATTGTTGCAGGAAGTCAGGGACCCTGAACAGAGGGACTGGCTGGAGCTGAGCAGAGGAACACAAATTGTGAAGATTTCATGGACATTTATCAGTTCCCAAATAATACTCTTATAATTTCTTACACCTGTCTTTATTTCAGTCTCTGAACATAAATTGTGAAGATTTCATGGACATTTATCAGTTCCCAAATAATACTCTTATAATTTCTTACACCTGTCTTACTTTAATCTCTTAATCCTGTTACCTTCATAAGTTGAGGACGTACGTCACCTCAGGACCACTGCGATACTTGTGTTAACTGTACAAATTGATTGTAAAATGTGTGTTTGAACAATATGAAATCAGTGCACCTTGAAAAAGAACAGAATAGCAGCGATTTTCAGGGAACAGGGGAAGACAACCATAAGGTCTGACTGCCTGCGGGGAGGGGCAGAAGAGAATCATATTTTTGTTGTTGCAGAGAGCCTATAAATGGATGTGCAAGTAGGGAAGATATCGCTAAATTCTTTTCCTAGCAAGGAATATTAATAATTAATACCCTGGGGAAGGAATGCATTGCTGGGGGGAGGTCTATAAATGGTTGCTTTGGGAGTGTTTGTCTTACACGGTTGAGATAAGGACTGAAATACACCCTGGTCTTCTGCAGTACCCTCAGGCTTACTAGGGTGGGGAAAAACCCCACCCTGGTACATTAGAGGTCAGACCAGTTCTCTGCTCTCAAACCCTGTTTTCTGTTGTTTAAGATGTTTATCAAGACAATATGTGCATTGCTGAACATAGACCCTTATCAGTAATTCTGATTTGCCCTTTGCCTTGTGATCTTTGCTTTTGCCCTTTGCCTTGTGATTTTTGTTGGACCCTTATCAGGAGTTTCTGATTTTGTCTTTGTCCTGTTTGCTCAGAAGCATGTGATCTTTGTTCTCTTTTTGGCCCTTTGAATCATGTGATCTTTGTGACCTACTCCCTGTTCTTACACCCCTCCCCTTTTGAAATGCTTAATAAAAACTTGCTGGTTTTGCAGCTTAGGTGGGCATCATGGTCCTATCAATATGTGAGGTTACCCCCAGAGGCCCAGCTGTAAAATTCCTCTCTTTGTACTCTTTCTCTTTATTTCTCAGCCAGCTGATACTTATGGAAAATAGAAAGAACCTATGTGGAAATATTGGGGGTGGGTTGAAAAGACAAAAGACATGGCCTGAGTCTCTGTCTTTTGGCCAGGTATCTTTCTACTCCATCATGCTGCCTCCTTCTCTACAATCAGTCCATCTATCATCAAGAAACAGGACCAGTTAAAATATCTCACAGTGTCACTGAACTACAAAAGTCTAAACTTTTCACCAGCCTATTGCAGTTAAGCAATTCTTCTATTTCTCCCTCCTTTGCCGTAAAAGTTAATAAACCAAATCGTCCCAGAGACCATTTGTTCCTGCAGTGCAAGGGCTTGCAACCTACACGGAATGAATCACAAACCTCTTCTAGAACCAATAAAAAATAAATAAATGAAAAGTTAGGTGTGTTGTGGAATTCCCCATTGAATCCAAAGAGAGTGATTAGCGAGCAATTCAGTAAGCAATGTGAGCCCTTTTGTCCTACTTCTGCACATACTGGTATTATTAAAAAGATATATATTTTTACTATTTTGTTACTCAGTGCCAGGTAAACCAAAATGAAAACAAAACGAAACAAAACAAACAAACCAACAAAAAACACAATATGTCCTGTAATCATGGGTCACCAAAGAAAAAGGTGGATTGTTTTAAAAAACAAAAAAACTCATTTTAGGAAGTGAATGACTTCATCTCATCTCTGATTTACCCCATGAAATGGCAAGATGACTTTTGTTATTTCTTCTGCCTTTGAATCTTGTTTAAAGCTATCAGCAAAATGCTGCATGGTGAAGATAAAGATCACCTTCCAGATGAGGAAGGAGAGAGAAAAAGGGAGGGGGAGACAGAGAGAGAGAAAGTGAGGGGGATGGAGAGAGAAGCAGAAGATGAGAGAGACACATCTTTTGTCGGGTAGTATTTTCAATGGGCTTGGTACTGTTCTAATCCCTTTAGGGCATTGATATTAGTTTTATCTTCCCAACACTACAATGAAGTAGGAACTACCATTATCCTCTTTAATAGTTGGGGAAACTAAGACCCTAGAAGTGAAATAACTCGCCCAAGGCTCAAGGTTGTAAAGGGCTAGGAAAGGTCCTATTCAGGACAGGTGAAAAATAACATTAGTGAATTTGCCTGGACTTGTCATTCTAGCCAAGGAGACCTGCAGGAGTCTCAGAGAGGTGGGCATGATGGAGTGTGTGCGTGTGTGTGTGTGTGTGTGTTTGTATGTGTGTTTAACAAGAGTGAGGCAGGGGAATCACTGTCTGCTCCAGGGAATTAAAATTATACTTCTCTGTCCCTGGTCCTTTATGAGGCTGCGTTCAACAAACAAGTGCCCCTGGGAACTGCAGCCAGCAGCCCTCATCTTGAAAGCTTTGAGCCCATACTTTCTCCTTCTGACACTTCTCTTAGTGTTCGGACTCTTTCAGAACTTCCCATGGAAAAGTAGCCTTGCTGATTTTGAGAATGCAGTGGTGTATTCTGGTCTTAAAAGATGCACATGATCGGAGAAATAACATTTCCCCCTAGCGATAAAGTGAAAAGTAATTTATTTGTTTTTCAGAAAGGCATAACTACATTTTTATTTGACTTTTAAAACTTCAAATGTTTCCTTTGTATGTGTCTGTTATACAAAATTTGGAAAAAGAAGACAAGGAGGAGAGTAAAAGTCATCTGTGACTCACCAAGACAGAGATAATTAGAGATAATATTTTGTGATACTTCCTTTCAGATGTTAACTCTAATAGGCATAATATTAGGATCAGGCTATGTATGCAATGTTTACCCATTGTTTTCAATTCAATAGCATCTAGTTAGATATCCCCCTCATTATTCTATGAAAGCATCCTTTTTACTGGCTGAATGATATTCACTGTCAGCAATGCACTATAAACTCTGTAACAATTGTCTTATTGTTGGTTTTACAGATGCTCACCTGATTTTGCACTATTATAAAATATACTCCTTATCTCAGATTTGTCCCTATTTATGATTATCTACTTTAGATTTCTTTAAATTGACACTTATTTATTCATTTAAGAACAAAGTATAGTAAACACATTTTATTAATAAACATAAAAATTCAAACATATACTTTAGTATAGAATTCTTATAGAGAGATAAATGAAGGCAAAAAATATAGCTCTGATTCCACAATGTATTTCCTACATTTGAAAAACACATTCAAGCAGACATTCTATTTGTAGATTTAAACTTTCAGATTTTAAAACAGATCATTTGTTTTCCCCATGCAGTCATAAAGGGGTTTAAGTGCATGAGACACAGGCTCTAGTCCTGCCTGCACCACAATATCAACATCTGACACTGAGCTCACGAATTCCCATCAGTAAAACTAAATGCTTGAATTTGTAGATATCTCATGGACTTTCTAGTTCCTAAATCATATGAAGCTATGACTAGTTTGGTCAACTAGGAGGGAGCGCAGTAAAGCACCTGGGGTCAATCAGGTCAGGGGTATTGGGCAGGTGTCCAGATAGACCAAAGAGAAAGTGGGCAGAGGCAAACTGATTCCAGACTTAGGTTCAGGTTGGGGACAAAAGTGGACAGAGGTGTTCAGTGTCAGAGTGAAAGATGCGGGTGGTGGAGACGAAGAAAAGCTATAGGGATGCAGTCCACGGAAGCAAACACAAGCTGTGTGGGTTAGGAGGATATGCACTGCGGTAGCTGATTAAAAAGACAGAAGGACTGCAGAGATTTGTGCCCTGCCACAAAAATACTTGACCTTTACTTTAAGCTTCATTCTTAAGACTGTTTCCTCTCAAAATAATGTTAAAGCAAAGAAAAATTGGTGTAAAAGGTAGGCTTTGAAGAACGAATAGGAAGACATTAATATCACAGGAAATTGGGTCACAGGCCCATGAATCCATCCTGAAACCACAATGCCAGTGAAGCAGGACTTTAACCATGGGGACAGCATTATTTAGCTGTGCGTGGCATTGTGTTAATGACTACAGACATTTTGAGGAGACAATAATAAAAGACGAGCGTATAGATATATACAGGTTCACCACATAGTCATTATCCAGATTCAAAAGCGAATGTGTGGCTCAGTTGTTGAGGGGTCACCTGTTAACATTCACTTCCTATGTACCTGTAGGAAGTGGTACATGCAGTATCTCATTTAATCTTCTTGATTCTAAGATGTAGATGTTATTCTTAGGCTCATTTTGAAAAAAATAAAAATAAAACAAGCTTAATGGAGTGAGAGGTTCTGTACTGAGAACAGAATTGGATGCCCTCCAAGACCATGAGCCCCTGGCATCCAAGCTTTCAACCATTAACATCTCTGCTTCTAAACACTAATAAGTACGTTAAAATGTCCATACTCAAAAGGCAATGTGAAAGGCCAGGAAATGCTTCCAGAATTTGTCACAACATTACAATAAGAGTTATGAAATATGAGAGATGTTCTTCAGTGAGGGAAATCTTTGTTGTCTTCATCAAATAAAGCATCCCATGTCACAGGCCTTGATGTTTTCTGAAATATTTCCTCTTAGTTTCTTTATGTACCTATGCAAGGTTTTCAGACGAAAGGATGGAGAAAATGTCTCCTCACTTAGGAATGAAATAGAAAAAAAATCAGAATATCTACTATTTGATGATAGAGTCAACACTCCAAAAATTGATTTACAGTGCCTTCCTATCTATGTCCTCACCTAGTTTCAAGAGACTTAGGTAAGGTTATTTTTGCTAATACTCTTGAATTAACCTTAAGACACCTTTGAGTATTTAAAGATCAATAATACCACTTTTTCAAAGCAAACATGTATCTTAAAAACAGGTTAAAAAATTATTCTAAGAAAGGGAATAGATAATTTGGGGCTACTAAAAGACAATGAAAGGGATTAATTTTAAAGAAAAAGCATGCTGATGTGTTCTAGAAAGGAATCATATCTATGTATAATCAATGTGTTGGCTGCTACACTTTTCAAAAATGTGGCTGTCTTTTAAATGCTGCATGTAATAATATGCAATACATATGCAAAAATTGTTTTATTCTAAAGTCTATGAAGCTCTGAATTCTGTAGTTAGTATGGACACGTTTGCCTACCCTAAGTAACTCTTGGAACTACAAAACATCATTTGCAATTTAGACCTCAGCAAGATGGCAGATGTGCTGGAAGATACCTTGTGTAATTATTTTCCATTCTTCTTAATCATTCAGAATTTCAGATCTAGGTTTGAAGTTGCAGTTTAGCAAACCCACTAGCCTCTCCACTGTTAGCTGTTTAACTTCATCTGTATTTAATTTTTGTTTCTTTCATATTTCTTCTACACATATTCCCAGATGCCTTTAGGAAACAGGTCCATTCTGAATATATCACATAAATAAACTGCAATGGGGGAAGGCCTCTTCATTTTGAAAATGCCACACTGCGCAACAGCTGAAAGGAAGGCTCATTGAGTAATATTAGCTTGCGTTTCTACGGGAGCAGTATAAGTGCTTTTTTCCCCAAAGCACTTAACATAACAAAATTGCCTCACTCATCACAGCAAAGCAGTCGCCTTTAGAGTAGTGCATGAAGCTGTTTTTCAGGATGGAGTCACATTTCAGATGGGGCAAGAAATGAAGAAGAATTCTGTGTCGAGTGGCAATGGTAGGGAAATTTAAGCAGGCAGAATAAAATTACTTAGCTGGAATTGTTTCAGAACCCCAAGACTAACAACTATACGGATACTAGACTATTGAGAAAGGCTAGTGGTTCTTTATTGAATAAACCCATTCTGACTCTTGGCAGAAAGATGTGTCTACTGCATGCATATTACACATCCATCTCTTTTCCTTCACATATATTTTTTATGTATAAGTCTTAAGAATATTGAAAATATTTCAATCCAGAAAAAATATATTTGTTCTTCTAAACTTGCATTAGATTGTATGTATTTACTAACGCTATTCCATACACTTCCAAGCTAACCCTTATAGTTTACCATTTCCATGTCAATAAACCAAACCCAGTGTCTCAGAAAATAATGCTTTCTCAACTTTATTACAAAATTATATTGACTGGACAACCAATCTCTTCCCCATTTCTCCTAAGTCATCTGCTGCATCCCTGGCCCCAGATACCTAGGCCAGAAAAAGACTGGGTCTGGACTTCCATTTTTGTTGTTGGTGAGAAAAAACGAGCTTTAAAAGTCATTATTTTTAAAGGCTAATAACATCATCATAGTTTAAAAAATTTAGAAGATTTAAAATATTATAAAAAATATAATGCTCATAATAGCACCTTTGGGATTAAAAATATATGGGCCAGACACTTAACCCTTCATGTTAGTATAACTTTTGAAGGACTAAGTCGTTGCAGATCAATGAAAGACTCAGCAGAACTAAAGATTCTCAACTCTTGACTTCATTGACAGTTAAAAGTGCATTATCATTTTCTGTACTCATTCATTTGATCAGTCAACATATGCTGAGTACCTGCGATGTATAGGACTCTGTACTTGGTACCAGACTTCAGGAAAGACAGACAAGCAACACTTGCAATTATCATTCAGTGTGATGAGGGCTAAATAGGAAATGTACCAAGTGCAATGAAACCTTGAAGAAAGAGCATTTAACTTCGTCTGGGCAGGGAAAGGGGAGCAGAGATAACTGGGGCTGGGTTTTTGAAGTTTGCTAGAATTGCTAGAAATCAGCTAAGTAGAGAAGAAAGACTGAGGGAGGGTGGGGAAGCATGTAAGTTGGAATATTAGACAAACAGAACAGCAGTAAGAAAGGGAGACGGCCGGGCGCAGTGGCTCAAGCCTGTAATCCCAGCACTTTTGGGAGGCCGAGGTGGGCGGATCACGAGGTCAGGAGATCAAGACCATCCTAGCTAAAACGGTGAAACCCCATCTCTACTAAAAATACAAAAAAATTAGCTGGGGGTGGTGGCGGGCACCTATAGTCCCAGCTACTCGGGAGGCTGAGGCAGAAGAATGGCATGAACCCGGGACGCAGAGCTTGCAGTGAGCTGAGATGGCGCCACTGCACTCCAGCCTGGGCGACAGAGTGAGACTCTGTCTCCAAAAAAAAAAAGAAAAACGAGACAGGGAAAAGTGTAACAACCGCAGGGGATGAGAGGTCAAGTTCCAAGGGAAAATAATAACAGGTTAGACACCCAGTGAGTAGCTGAATATCCATGTCCTGATTTAGAGAAGACAGTTGGGCTCTAGTGCAGATTTATGATGAAAAAGGAGTGACCATTGCCTAGAAACTCTCCAATTCTGCTGATATGTTCTTCAGCATTCTTGGGAATAATGCCAACAAAACAAATTGATAATATAAATCATGTATGTGGATGGCATATACTTACACAAATCTAATTTACAAAATCATATGTGGCACAAATTAAGCAACATGTGATATATTCTGACAGCCCTTTTCTTGTAATTTGGCCCCATACCTATTTTGCTCAATCACTTCCTGCTCCTCAGTTTTCCTTCTCTGCAAGTTTTACCCACTTACCTTACCCTTTATACTTCTTGCTTTCTCTCCCTTCTCGCTTTCACCTTCCTCCCTGTGATGGTTAACAATGAGTGTCAACTTGATTGGATTGAAAGATGCAAAGTATTGATCCTGGGTGTGTCTGTGAGGGTGTTGCCAAAAGAGAGTAACATGTGAGTCAGTGGACTGGGAAAGGCCAACCCACCCTTAATCTGTGTGGGCACCATCTAATCAGCTGCCAGCATGGCCAGAATAAAAGCAGGCAGAAGGTCAAAAGACTAGACTGGCTTAGCTGCCCAGTCCACATCTTTCTGCCATGCTGGATGCTTCCTGCCCTCAAACATCAGACTCCAAGTTCCTCAGCTTTGGGACTGGAACTGGCTTCTTTGCTACTCAGCTTGCAGATGGCTTATTGTGGGAACTTGTGATCATGTGAGTTTAATACTTCATAAAGTCCCCTATATAAATTTATCCTATTAGTTCTTTCCCTCTAGAGAACGCTAATACACTGCCTCTTCATATTACACACCAGTTATCTAACCACTGGATTCTCCTGTTTTCATGTGTGTCACATTAGGATCTTCCTAAAGTAACAAGTTGATATGGTCTGGCTGTGTCCCCTCCAAAATCTCATCTTGAGTTGTATGTAGCTCCCATAATTCCCACGTGTTGTGGGTGGGACCCAGTGGGAGATAACTGAATCATGGGGGCGGTTTCCCCCACACTGTTCTTGTGATAGTGAATAAGCCTTACGAGATCTGATGGCTTTATTAAGAATTTTCCTTTTCACTTGGTTCTCATTTTCTCTTGCCTGCTGCCATGTTAGATGTGTCTTTCACCTTCTGCCATGATTGTGAGGCCTCTCCATCCATGTGGAACTGTGAGTCTATTAAACCTCTTTTTCTTTATAAATTACCCTGTCTCGGGTATGACTGTATCAGCAGCATAAAAATGAACTAATACACGATTTGCCATGTAATGGATTAATCTCAAATACCTCTTTTTAAATTTTACCATGGATTTGGAGAATTGCTAAGAGCTTCTTCCTCTCAGCTCCCACAGTACTTGATTATCTCTATGCCTGCCTTTTATACATGGTGGCATAATGACCTGCTTTCTAATGTACTTCTCCTGCTAGACTTTGAGCTCTTGGAAGCTACGTACTAAAAATTATCTTTTACCGTTCTAGTGAACAGAACAACATCTAATGCATAGCAAATACATATTTTCAACAACAAATATATGCTAAAAGAAAGGATGAGAGGACTTCAGATCCTTGTGTGCATAGCAAATGCATAGATGGAGGTTTCACAGGAAGGGTAAAGACCTACTTCCAACTCCAGGATTTTGATTAGATGTAAGGAACAAACTTCTGACCTTGTCATATCTTTATTTATTTATTCCTTAGCACAGGCTGCATGCAGACCAAAGAGATTCAATACATGAATATCTAACTGCTTCAAATTATTTCACTCTTAACCCATTAAGAAATAAATTAGTCAAACATAGAATGCAATAGAAGCCTTGGTTTGCCTAACGTGTTAGATCCTTTGTCACATCAACAAGGGGCTACGTAGAGAGGCAGGGACTGATGATATCTCTTCACTGCAGATGTTGGAACCAGGGTATGTGGGAGATCAATGACTAAACTCTAGGTCTCTGCTCAGTCTTCTGTCCACCAGACCCCAATGCCTATTGATGGAGGTCCTAGGATGATGGCAGGTTGCCATGGGAGACAATAGTGGCAGCAGCCACAGACTCAATTGCAAATGACAGTGACACGTACACTCTACACGCATGACACAGTTCAATGGTGGTGTCAAAATCAATGGCGGTGACGATTCATCTTCCACCCGTGTCTTTTATTACAATAAAAGCGTACTCTAGGTTGCCTGGTGCATTTTTAAAAGCTTGCTGCCAGGTTGTAAATTTCAGAGCTGCCTTGCAGGGTTTCTTCTCAGACAAGGTTCAATACTTCCTAGAACACTGACTTCACACAAGTAAAGGGAAAAGGGAAAAGTAGATTTTCTTTTCTGGCTAAGAGCTGGAACTCTTCAATAGTAACCTGGGAATGCTTCTGAACTCCCAAAGGGCAGTGTGTGCCTAAGATGTCTTAAGTCAAAATGACTACTAGGATTAACCTATTTATTATTTTGACATGCTAGCAAAAATGAGAGGGAAGAGCCATTTTCTCTGCTTTTATTTGGCTTGGATAACCATGTTACTGGGATAGAAGAGAAAAATTGATTGAAAGCAGAGGCACAGGGGTATAAAAACCATCACGATCTTCACACAACCCTTTTGAGTTTCTGTCACCATTCCTTTTAATGGATTCGTGTTATGCTAAAGGGCAAAGGTCATTCTAGAATAATGAAATGTCAAAGTCAACAGAGGGTGAATTGTGTAGCAGGTGTTAAACAAATGTACAGTACTTTAAATATTTACATCTGCAAATGGAAGTCATATTCCTGTCTTCTGATTACTTAGTAAGGCTTTTATCTACTGAGAGGGAGAAACTAGTGAATTCCTCTGATCCTGGGCTTCCCAGCTCTTCTCCAAGTCTTCTGAAACTTCAGGACCCTGCCCTTCCTCTTGTTTACAAATGTGGCTACTTTCTGAGTCTTAGTTTAGAAATCCGTAAAGTGGGTTGTTGAGAAGGTTAAATGAGACAACATATGAAGGAAGCAAATTTAATGCTTGGCATGTGATTGGCACTAAGTGAAAGTTATTTTTATTTCCTTTTTATATGTTCTTTCAATGGCCATATACTTTGGCAGGGAGATGGGCAATTTTCATTGTTAATGTCTGGTATATTACACAATGCTTTGTTATTACTCTCCAACTCTTTGTAATTATTTGTCTTTTGCTCTCTGTTTTACATAAACAGAATTTGATAATTTGGGGGAAATGAAAAAGAGATAAAATGTGATCAAATCCTATTTTACATTGTTATAGGCAACAATTTCTTCCCTAGACCACCTCTGTTAGCTCACTAAAAAGTAGCCTTTCCTTACTCTAAGCATGTTTTAAGTTTACCTTTAGACCAGTGATTCATTCTTTTTTTTTTTTTTTTTTTTTGAGACGGAGTCTCACTTTGTCGCCCATGCTGGAGTGCAGTGGCACAATCTCGTCTCACTGCAAACTTCGCCTCCTGGGTACAAGTGATTCTCCCACCTCAGCCTCCCAAGTAGCTGAGACTGCAGGTGTGCACTACCACGCCCAGTTAATTTTTGTATTTTTAGTAGAGACGGGGTTTCGCCATGTTGGCCGGGCTGGTCTTGAACTGCTGGCCTGAGGTGATTCACTTACCTTGGCCTCCCAAAGTGCTGGGATTACAGCTGTGAGCCACTGCACCTGGCCCCTGGATCGGTGAATCACTCTTAACTACAATGAGAATCACTTAGAGACTTTTAAAATTCCCCACGCCCAGACTGAACTAGAGAAGTCAGGATCTTGCATGCGGACCCCTGGCATCGGTGTAGACCCGCTGCCTAGCTCACTCTTGCCTCCGGACCTCCTATGCTCATTCAAAATCCAAATACCATGTACTTCCACCAATAATTAAATAAAACAAACATCTGTTGAGCAAATACCATATGCCCAACTCTGTGCTGAGACATTTCAGCTGATGAATTTGCTCTCTATTTCACAGAAAAAATAGGGGACATTAAAACGCCTCCCAAGACTTCTTTGCCTCAGCTGCTTATAGATCCCACTTCCCCTCCTCCCTCTGCAGGGCACCTTGTTCCTTCAGTCACACTGTTTCCCTTAGGCATTTGAACATGTGCAAATATCTTCCATTTAGAAATAACTTGAAAACCTACCTCTTATGCCCTATTTGCAGGCAAGCTCCTGAAAAAGAACAGCCTACATCCAGGTCTTGTTTGCCTCCCAATAATTTCTTAATTCGTATTCATCTGGTTTTGGTCACAAACTGCTCTCAGTAAAACACCAAGAACTGATTAATTGCCAGTATCTGTCCTCTCTGTCACACTGGAGGCTACTGATTTGTGCTTCACATTCTTCTGTGTGTCATGATGGTGCTGTATGTCTCTGTCTCTTCCTGCCCATCTTGCCGTATCTCTGGTCACTTCTTGTTTGTTTGTTCATTAGTTATTAACTATTAGTGTGCTCATTTCTTAAGCATTAGTTCCTCCAGAGAATAGGCCTGAACCCTCTGTATATACCCTCTGGGTAGTTTCACCCATACCCATTAATCTGTTTCTCATTTTGATTTTTTAAAATTTCTATTTCTACTTATCTCACACATAAACACGAAATCCTTATATATAGGTAACCAATCAGTAGACAGTCCCCCTCAAATGTCTTATATTTGTCAATTATGACCTGGCACTTGCTCTTCCTGCTGAACCCGTCCTTCAAATAGCATCCTTTTTTTCAAGAATGGTATCATACCCTGTTGCCCAAACCATTAACAAATGCTCTTTCCTTTTCCTTATTATTATTATTATTTTTTTTTTTGAGATGGAGTTTCGCTCTTTTGCCGAGGCTGGGATGAAGTGGCATGGTCTGGGCTCACTGCAACCTCCGCCCCCTGGCTTCAAGTGATTCTTCTGCCTCAGCCTCTCAAGGTAGCTGGGATTATAGGCGCCCGCCACCATACCCGGCTAATTTTTGTATTTTTAGTAGAGATGGGGTTTCGCCATGTTGGCCAGGCTGGTTTCGAACTCCTGAACTCAGGTGATCCACCCGCCTCGGCCTCCCAAACTGCTAGGCTTACAGACGTGAGCCACTGTGCCCAGTCCCTTTTCCTTATTTTCATAACCAATCTAACACTAAGCTGTTGCTTTCCAACCTTTTTTCTCATGCACCCACTATTTTAGTTCTAGCCTGAATCATATGATGATAGCTGAACAATAATCATAACCCTTCAACTTGTTTCTAGTGTTCCGCTTTTCCTCCCTTCAACCCAGCCTCCACCATGCTCCCGACTGATAGGTAGAAAACTCAGACCTCATCTGACCCCTTCTCTTCAGTCATTTAGACTGCTGGCAACTCATTCAAAAGATCAGTAGTCACCAGGCCCTATGACGTGGCTGTGGGCTGTGTTGGGTTTCCTCTTTTCTCCCTGAGGATTCATATGCCAAAGTCCTAACTTCCAGCACCTCAGAATATGGTTATCTTAGGAGATAGAGTCTTCAAAGGACTGATTAAGGTAAAGTGTGGTCATATGGATGGGCCCTAATCCGTTATAACTGATGTCCTTATAAGAAGAAGAGATTAGGATGCAGACACACACAGAAGGAAGACCACAGAAAGACACAGGGAGAAGATGGCCATCTATAAGCCAAGGTTGGTTTCAGAAGAAACCAACCCTACTGACACCTTAATCTTGGGCTTGCAGACTACCGAACTATGAGAAAATAAATTTCTGTTGTTTAAGCCACTCCAGTCTGTGGTACTTTGATATGGCAGCCCTAGCAAACTGATATATATACCATCCTTAACGGATCTTCAAAGCAGAGCTCACATACTTCTGAATCCTTGGGCTGAGCTAGGAATCCCTTTTTTGAGCTCTGCTTCTGTGTTCCAACAATAACAAACAAAACAGCAATAAAGACCAGACCATGGCAACAGGTGTCACTTCTGAAGCACCTGTGATGTGCTCTATATTCAGTACTTTACAGATGCTTTATCACTTATAAAACATCTGCAACACTTGTCCCTTTTGTCCCTAAGTTTCAGTGAGATTAAAGATAGTACTAATAAAAGGAACTTAAATAGATACTGTATACCCATGTACACAGTAACATCATTCACAACAGCCAAGAAATAGAACACAACGTCCATTGGTAGATTAATGATAAACAAAATATCGTGTGTGTGTGTATATATACACAAAATAGAGTATTATCATTCAGCCATAAAAAGTCATAAGATTACGACACATGCTAGAACATGAATAAACCTTGAGAACATTTTGCTAAGTGAAATAAGCAGGACACAAAAGGACAAATACTATGTGATTCCAGTTAAGTGAGGTAATTAGAATAGGCAGATTCATAAAGATAGGAAATAGAATGGCCATTGCCAGGTACCAAAAGGAAGGGGAACAAGGAAATGGGGAGTTATTTTTAATGGGCACAGAGTTTCTGTTGGGATGATGAAAAATTCTGAAATTGGATAGGGGTGATTTACACAACATAGTGAGTATTCTTAATGCCACTGAATCGTACACTTAAAAATCGTTAAAATATTTTTGAAAAACAATGAAAGCTAGTTTTTTAAAAAAGATAGTGCTAAACCAACCAACGCTAGCACGTAAGCAGCCCAGCCTAGAGTTATCTAACTGGATCACCTTAGAGACTACCAGCCCACTCAATAATCATTTCCCTCATCTATCATGCTAATGGAATCCTGATTTGTTCCAATAACCAAATACACTTCAGCTCAGATACATTCTGGTTAGTCTAAGTCTATCGTGGAAATCTCATTCTCCTTATGGGTTACTGGTTTAGGGGCAGACTTGTAGCTGTCTGGCCAATGACACAGAAAGTAATGTTTGCTCGGGGTTTCTGGGAGAGGTTTCCGGTGTGGTAGGGGCTTTGCTGAAAGTTTCCAATGAGAAGGGGGCTTCTGGGAAAGGTTTCCAGAATGAAAGGGATTTCTGGGAAAGGTTTCCAGTGTGCTAGGAGCTTCTGGGAAAAGTTTCCAGTGTGGTAGGGGCTTCTGGGAAAGGTTTCCAGTGAGGAAGGGGTTTCTGGGAAATGTTTCCAGTGCGTGAGGGGCTTCTGGGAAAGGTTTCCAGTGAGGAAGGGGTTTCTGGGAAATGTTTCCAGTGTGTGAGGGGCTTCTGGGAAAGCTGTCCAGTGTGCTAGGAGCTTCTGGGAAAAGTTTCCAGTGCGGTAGGGGCTTCTGGGAAAGGTTTCCAGTCTCACCCTTGTTACATCTCTGTTTGATGCCTCGAGAAGCAACAATCATTTTGCAGGCATGATGGTAACCTAGCCTGAGGACACCAGAACAGAAAGATGAGAGGAGCCTGAGTCTTCTATGACATTGTGGAGCCTCAGAAATAATCAACGTTAATATCACTTTGTCTCCATTATCTTGTTTACTCTAGAGAAATTATTATTGCAACTGAAACCAGCCTGTGTCTATGAATAGACATAGACTAGTTCAGTGTTGTGCCTCTAAGCCTTTGTCATGTTTGGAAAAAGGCGGTCAGGCCATAGATGTTTGCTGAATGCGTGAAGATACCTCTATACTAACAAAGTTAGAAATGAAGTGTAAACAAAGAGGCAAGAAGAACATGCTGAAAACCTTTGTGGGAACAACAGAAAAAACTGGATAGAAAAAGCAACATTATATTTAAATTTGCAATTATTGGTGTATGTTTTAATTGATCAAAACCCAAATAGAGTCTTCTTTTGGTGTGAAATATATTATTTAAGGTAGCACAAAGTAATTCAACTTTGAATTCTTATGCTTCACTTAAATTTATTTCACCGGAAGAGTGAAATGATCGCTATGGCCAAGGAGCACATGTTTAATAATGCCCAAGAAATCAGTGCCAGTTGTTTCTGATTCCAACCAAATGTTTCTTGGCCCCAGCGAGTTGTTCCGTGGTCAGAAAAGTGCAGTCAATCCTCTGGGGGGCTCACCTGCATCAATTGTTACATGCTGGGTGTAAAGACATGTTCTGGAAAACAAGTATTTGCTAAATATGACACTTAACTGTCAAAAAAAAAATTCTAAAAACAGCTATGGCTTTGTATACGATCTCCTATGCTAATCTTCGTGGGTAAAATTTTTTGTCTTTCAATATTTTACAGTTTTATCATGTCTCTACCCTTCTGAAAAGTATTCACTTTCATATTCTTGGCAATAACTCAACTATATTGGGATTCTCTGCCTCATGCAATGTTTTGTACTTATTTAATATTTGTACTTCATGCTAAGGAAGGAAGTGTAGTGGTTATACGCATGGGCGTGTGCAAGTCACACTCTACCCACTCTTTGCTGTGTGTCTCTTGTTAGTCTATCTTTTCCTGTTTTTGACTAAGTATTAAAATGGGGTTAATAGTCTCTTTGCTAGGGCAGTTGTAGTAATACAACAAAATGATGTGTCTGCAACATTTAGCCCTATGTCTGCCACTCAATAAATGGGAGCTAACCAGATTGGGTATCTTTTGTGGTTTGGAAACTGCAGGTGAAATATGAGAACTCTGTAGGAAGTTGAGAGAGGCTGATGTCTACGAGGAGAAGCCAGCTGGCTGGCCTCACAGGGGACCCTGCACTGGTCAAGTCACTGTGTTCAAGAGTCTGTGTGTTCCTCAGCTTGCAGATCTAGAGGCTTGTTTTGGTCTATTCTTCAGGGTGATTTGGTGATGAGGGAATACTAGGGGGTGAGCTGGTTGTCTGATAGAAATGTTTGTGGGATTCAGGTTCTAAGTATTTCTAAGAGAGGGCTAACAGGTGCACCAGGGCCAGGGGGAGTTCGTGACCACAGTGCCTTGTCCCTGGACAAAGTATGGACAAGCACTGCGAAATTAACAGGTACCCAGGAGACTCTCATTTCATCTAATATCTGAGCTACCCACTTCTGCTCTGGATTGACAGATTTGCTGTTCTTCATATATGTAAATAACTTTGATTAGGGCATAGCTCCCTGTTCTGTGTGCTTTGGGCCTAGGAAAATTTTGTTTCTAAAGTGCCTTTTGCCTTTATGTGATCTTCCATGTTATGTGTTGATTTTTTGTCATTCAGGCTAACCCTGATGTTACTGCCCTAAACTCTCTGCAGGGCAGGGTGATACTGGAGCTGTAAAATCGTAAGCTAATCTAAAAACTAAAAAGAGAACACAGCAGTTAGGGTCTCCCTAAACTCTCATAGTAGCTATATGTCAAAAGAAACACTTGTTAAATGAGCTTTTATAGCAAGGAGAATGCTTGAGTTCTCTCAGATCAGAAAAGAAAGCCTAAAACACTTTTAACTTGCAGACTCAACAGAATCTATGAAAGAAACAGATGAAAGGCAGATCGCTGTGCTATCCTGGTGCTTTTTAGTATGTGATTGACACAAAGGAAAAAAGAAATTTTGTTCAGTCTAGAAAAGAACTTTCTTTCTTAACAATTACAGCCCCCTCCACCTGTAATGGGGTGCTTGGTGAGTCATCAAGATCTCTGTCTCTGGTAGGATTTAGGGAGGAGATGGAAATTAGGATTGCGCAGCCCTGTCAGTTCCCTTCCCAATCCACAGTCTCTATTTTAAGACCCTTGAGATTAAATCCTGTAAAATAGAATCTAAGAGCTACCGGACTTCACAGTGTGGCTGATACGAGTTTATGTCACTAGGAAAGATGTCCTGGAGAATGTAGTACCTAAGCTGGACCTTGGAGGACAGTGATGATGGAGATGGGAGGACAGTAGCAGATGGGCCATGCCATACATTGAAATGACACTGACAAAAGTACAGGGATGAAATTAGCAAAATGTAAACCTCCTCTGCCCAGTCTCCCTGATCTTGGTCTGTTCCTGGCGTCCTGTGGCAAGATGCTTCTTTCTAAATGATCGCTCTTACTCTATTTCTCTTTGATGCATCTAACGCACCCAGGAAAAACATGAACACTCTTTAGTTGTCTTTCCAGGGTTCCCTCATTCTGCTCCGGTGCACTTTTCAGAATTTAGTGCATGCTACACTGAGACACAAATCTTCTCTACCACTTGAACTCTGCTGGCCTGTTACAGGAACTAAATCTTCCCTGACTTGGCCCACACTCCACAATATTTGCTCCTTCTTGGCTACCATCAGAGTTGGAAGAAAACGTCAGGTTTTACGTCTGAGATCCAAAATCCAGTGTGATAATTATTTCAGACACGATCCAGTAGATGCGAAGTCTACACCTCTCTATCTTTACTGACTTTATTTTTCCACTTTGATTTTGGCCAGTGCTTCTCAACCTTTTATATGCATATATCAATCTGTTGCAAATTTTGATTCAGGTGATCTGCAATGGGACCTGTGATTCTGCATTTCCTGCAGATTCTCAAGCAATGTGGGTGTGGGTGCTGCCAGTCCAGGGATCACACTTTGAGTAGCAAGGCTCTAGGGTCAAACACACCTTCCTCCTCTTCTTTGACCAAATGGCCTCACAAGTTGATTCCCTCTGTGATCCAGGGCATTCATTTCTTATTTTCAATACAAACTGATGCCCAGGTCTCAATCTGTTTCCTGATTAGTTCTTCCGAGTCTGTAGAGCCCTCCTGGCTCATGAAGCTTCTGTCCTGATACTCCTAACCTTTCTGCTCCACTGCTGTCCTTGCTCTGGCTGGAGCTGAAGTTATGAGGATTGATGAGGCCCCAGAGCAGATGATAAGGAAAAGGGCAGAAGCCTAAGGATCATGTCCCTTAGATAGAAAAAGAGGAGGAACAATTTAGAGAGAGGAAGGAAAAGATAGAGGGATGCTGAAACCAACTATTTCAAGAAGTTGTCAAACCATCCCACAAGTCCTTCCACAAGTGGCTTCTCTTCTCTATGACTTTATCCTCCCTGTTTCTATAGCAGTAAAACTTTGAACTTGATTGTACACTGTATGTCATTTCCAAAATGGGATTTAAGATGGATTATAAGCTTAAGGGTCTATAAAAGAGGCCGGTATCTTTAATGAAACAAAAGTTGTCCTTTTATTCTTTTTAAGGAGAGAAATCTACATGATTTGGTTTGATCACAGACGTAAGCTTTGATTATTATAATGTTCTTTGATTATAAGTCCTTGTCTCCACTGCATTGTAAACTCCTAGCCAGTCTTAGTTTTGTACTAACAGGATCAATTGCTTCCCTATTTTTCAGCTTGGACATGGTTGGGATTCTAACAACTGCTAATAAAATAATTTCTGACTTGAACTGATAACATTTACTACCTGTTCTGCATAGCACTAGATTTTCAACTGGGATAGGAATTTTTCGGGCTTCTCAAACACTGATGAAAATTACTTTTGACTCCTTTGGTAACACCTCTTCGTTTCAAATGCTTTCCAGATGTTCTAAATGATTTGCTAATATTTATATGTAAAAACTTGGCACATAAGGAGCTTTTGTGATGATTCAGGGTAAGCTTATGTTGCAGATGAGGAGACTACAGAAGGTTAAAATGTGATTTTCAGAGTAAATCACTGATGAGCAGTGTTTGGAACCCGTATTTATTATATTACATATTTGACTACACTCTATTTCATTTTAAAATTTGAGCTAAGAATTTTGTACTTTCTGGGCCAAAAAAAAAAAGAAAATTGCATTTTTTTCTTCAGTAAAACATTCACTGGCTTAGTATAGCAGTTTTTAAATTCAGCATTATGTTTCTGTTACTCCCAATCATTCTAGAGTGATCAATGACATCAATCAACTGCTTCTTAAGGTTATTAAACTTTTATTATCATTATATTAAGTGCATTTGTGGCACAGATAAGGTGTGTGTGGTTTATTCTGTGGATGGAGATAAAGTAAAATGCTGGGATATCTTTGGAATATTGCATTTGTAAGAAGTTTAATGTTACTTTGACCCACACTGAGTAATTCAACAGGGTATGATACATCAAAGGTAGAGGCAAACAAAATCTCAATCCAGATGACTAAGGAAACATTTCTTCAAAAAAGCACTTTGAAAATAACTTCACAAAGTCCTTAATTACTTGGAAGCATCACTGCAAATGGAAGGTCACAGGCTTTTTGGCAACTTTTTATTGGATGCTATAGATATTACCTACAGCTCAGGCAGAAAGGCCAGTACATGACAAAGGCACTTTAAGTATATGACTCAATACGTTTTATAATCATTTTAATCCAGAACCATTAAAATGCTCTACAAGGGACAAGAGCTAGGTTCTTTATTTCTTTGTAAATATTAATGCATTTTCACTCTTTGTGTCATGGTTGGGAAGGAAACACCACTCATGACTCATGGTGCTAAAGATGATATAGGATCAATGAAAGACTAAATCATCAATACATCAATCTGTGTGCTACCAACCTAAGAGACTAATGTGGAAATTAATGACCTTTAAAATGCAAGGAATGTACATACATCAATGTAACTGGAAAAAGAATTGATAAAGTGTTCCATCATTTACTGTCACAAACAGGAAGGAGAGATTAATGACACATGTTGATCAAATGCAGCACTTAAAGAGTAAGGTATCATTTTGCCATCATCACAAGCCCTGATCTAGTCTTGGGTTTCTTTTGTAGTGAAGATTGGAGGGGGAAAATGACTAACCAGACGTAATAGACTCCCATGACTCTCCACATACATAAGAGAAGTTTTCTATGATCGAAAATACACCCACTCAGCAGTTTGTACCAAGATTACAGATTCATCTTGGGAACAGGAAAGCTCACAAAGACTCCCACATCATAAAAAGCAAAACGGCTTCTTTATTCTGTTATTTTCTCAACTCATGGGTGCACAGAGTATTATTTTAACATCATGATAGTTTTGCTTATATTCATGAAACTCCTGGCCGGGCACGGTGGCTCAAGCCTGTAATCCCAGCACTTTGGGAGGCCGAGACGGGTGGATCACGAGGTCAGGAGTTCGAGACCATGCTGGCTAACACGGTGAAACCCCGTCTCTACTAAAAAATACAAAAAGCTTTCTGTTCTTGTGATAGTTTGCTAAGAATGATGGTTTCCAGCTGCATCCATGTCCCTACAAAGGACGCAAACTAATCCTTTTTTATGGCTGCATAGTATTCCATGGTGTATATGTGCCACATTTTCTTAATCCAGTCTGTCACAGGACTCGGGAAGGGGAACATCACACACTGGGGCTTATCATGGGGAGGGGGGAGGGGGGTGGGATTGCACTGGGGAGTTATACCTGATATAAATGATGAATTGATGGGTGCTGACGAGTTGATGGGTGCAGCACACCAACATGGCACAAGTATACATATGTAACAAACCTGCACGTTATGCACATGTACCCTAGAACTTAAAGTATAATAAAAAAAAAAAAAATCTGAAAAAAAAAAAAAAATACAAAAAGCTAGCCGGGCGAGGTGGCTGGCGCCTGTAGTCCCAGCTACTGGGGAGGCTGAGGCAGGAGAATGGCGTAAACCCGGGAGGCGGAGCTTGCAGTGAGCTGAGATCCAGCGACTGCACTCCAGCCTGGGTGACAGAGCAATCCAGCCTGGGTGACAGAGCAAGACTCCGTCTCAAAAAAAAAAAAAAAAAGAAGAAACTCCTCTCTTATTAAATAAAAAAAAAAAGAACTGTTGAGATAAATGCAGTATTATTACAGGGCACTTCTCAGCGTCAGTATTGCCTTTGACTACCTAAGTTGCAGAGAATCAACTGGAGAAGGGCGCACAATGTACAATCTAGGAAGATAGTCACTTACAATCATTTTAAATAACACCCTTCTTTCCCCAGCAGCTGCCTTGGGCACACAGACCACCGTCTTATCTCTTGTAACCCTTCTCATTTAGTGAACTTCGGAAAGTAATTTTCTGTAAGTGTGGAAGAGATTATATGTTGAACATACACTGTGTGCAGATATAATGCATTATTTCATACGTATACTCTCTACATACCTCTGGAGATTCACAGGATGGAGTTTTTCCAGCTTACACAGAAAGAACTGCTGAATTCCCTTTGGCTTCTTGACCTCTTATCATTCCTGATACCAGTCTAAACTTCACCGAAGCTTTTCCTTCAGAAAACTGCTTTTTTTTTCTTTTTCTTTTTTATTCTGGATGCCCCTTTTGCAGCCACCCCCGCCCCCCGCCCATCCCGGAAAACTCTAATTATCTTTCACTGGAAACAGCAGGTTTGGGGTTACTAGAGAGCATATCATATCCTTGAGTCCCATTTCTATCCATTTTAGTTGCATTTTTCCTCTCATCTTGGTCCATTTACACTTGCCCTATCATTTATGGCTTTCGGACTTACAGCCCTGTGGTTGTTCTGGGGCAAAAGAAAGTCTGCACTTTTAAAATTTCTTGAAATTCTGTCATTCAAATTATAAACATATAAGCTATCCTAATACTAAAGATAAAACACATTGAGACAACTTTTGTTGTTGTTGTTGGTGGGTACAGGGGAGTGCAGCAAAAACTAGTACTCTACAACTTGCTTCTTATTTTGCCATCAATTTCAGTATTGAAATCTCCATTATCTGACATATATAGCTTCCTATTAATTTAGCTTTCGTGAAGGTTTAACCAGCATGGGGGCACATAATAAAATCTCCTTTTATTGTGTAATCACCATAAAATAAATATCAGAACCAGCCTAACAAAAACAGACATCACCAGGGCCAAGAAATTAGACTTTTATGCATGATCTGGTTGTTGAACAATCTTATTACTCAATATCATAATTAATAAACTACTTATCAGTCAGTATGCAGGGCTCTGCAAAGAACCCATAAAGGACACATTCACAAAAGTAGTATGATGAACAGTTCTGCTTCTAATCCAAGGTTTAATATAACAAAGTCACAGAAAAGCCTTGATTCCAGACACCTGAGTGACAAATCCCTCTTAGGATCAGGGAAGTGAGAGGAAATAAGTACAGGACATTGAAGGCCACCCAAGGAGCACTACAGCAGTCCCATCTCAAGAATGACAAGAGTTCCACAGTTGTTAGCTGTGCCAGGAGAACATCGGGAAAGAAGCCAGAAGCCTACTGGGAAACTAACTAGACAGCATGCATCAGCCAGGCCAGGGATGGAAGAATGTGTCCCTGAGATTAATGTTTCACAGCTGTGATGTAGACCTGGATACAGGCATAGCCAATGGATTTTGCAGCAGGAAACAGATGAGAAATTATAGCATCCAAAAGAGCCTGTTGCACCAAATCAATGATAAATGCACATCCATGAGACAATTGGTGGCAAAAAAAAAAAAAAAAAGATAGCATCCCTTAGCTCTGATTTTTCCCTTCATCCAAATTCCGCAACAATTTTTTTTTTTGCCTTTTAGGTTTCTAGGAACACTTTATTCAGCTGAAAAGAACAGCAAGACACCACTTCAGTTATTTTCAAAAGTTGTAACAAAGGACGTGACAACGACACCCTTAATTTAGTCTTTGTCCTGAGATTGATAAAATAATAAGGTGAAAAACAATTTCACTTTTGAAACCCACAAGTTCTGGGTTTTAGAGGCTTTGTATAGTCTTTCTCAATTCTGCTGGCAAACTAGTCAGTCCTTTTTTTTTTGTTTTTACTTTAAGTTCCAGGATACAAGTGCAGAACATGCAGGTTTGTTACATAGGTATACGTGTGCCATGGTCGTTTGCTGCACCTATCAACCTGTCATCTAGGTTTTAAGCCTTGCATACATTAAGTATTTGTCCTAATGCTCTCCCTCCCTTTGCCCCCCACCCCCTGACTGGCCCTGGTGTGTGTTGTTTGCCTCCTTATATCCATGTGCTCTAATTGTTCAACTCCCACTTATGAATGAGAACATGCAGTGTTTGGTTTTCTGTTCCTGCATTAGTTTGCTGAGGATGATGGCTTCCAGTTTCATTCATGTTTCTGCAAAGACATGATCTCATTCCTTTTTATGGCTGCATAGTATTCCATGGTGTATATGTACCACATTTTCTTTATCCAGTCTATGATTGATGGGCATTTGGGTTGGTTCCATGTCTTTGCTATTAATTTGAACATGTTCTATACTTCTCGGTCAGGCAATTCTATCTCCCCTATTTACTTATCATGGTTTTAAATATTTTCTTTTTTTCCTTCTGCATCAATATTGAAAATCCCCTCTATGTCTGAAACTTTAAATTGCTCTTGCACCTTTAAGAGGAATTTAAGAAACAATTTTATGACAAATTTCAAATACACACAAAAGTCGAGCCAGCAGTATAATGAATTGTCATGTACCTTCACCCAGCTTAATCAGTTACCCACTCATGGGCAATCTTGTTTTATCTACAACCCCACTGCCACCTCTCCATATCCAACTTTCCTATTCCCAGATTATTTTGAAAGAAAACCCAGCCTTTCCATTATTTTTCTCACAGGGGAGTTGTAATCAAGTCTCCTTCAGGAAACTGGTAGTTTCACTTGCAGTTTTACTTTTTCTACTTCTACTAGGAGCAAAAGATATTTGAGGAGCTTTCATTATTTACGTCTTGTCCATTCTAATTATAACTAACATCACAATTGTCGAGTTAAGATAATTGCTACAGACATGCATGTGAGCATAATTTCAGATAAGCAGATACAGTAGTGATTCAAAAGATTTAACCCCTCTTGGGCTGTAACTGACCACTGATAAAATATTTCCACATGGTGTGAAATCAAGGTAAGAAAACACAGCACTCAAACTACACTGACATTCTATTAAGGCCTTTTCCACAACTGTATTTGATCCCTTGATATTCCCTTCAAAAGATGTTACATTTCACAAAGATGGACTCCTGTTGTGTGATTTGTCCCTCTATGAATCTGCCTTGTGTTTACAATCAGCATCACAAGATTAAAATTAAAGTGTTTGCTGCACATTCAATTTATTTCCCAGATTGAATTGTACATTATATACGCAAAGACTTTCTCTTAAACTCCTTGGTGTTCATCCACAGTGCTTAATACAGTGCTTGGCATTTATTAATGCTTAACAAAGGCTTGTCGACTTATTGATCTATGTTGCTTCTCATCATAAAACCCAAGTATGTTTTATAAAATGACAGATTCTTTAGCATAGGAAGAGCAAGTATGTGCTGCCACTAGATATTTCCTGTGTCCATGGCGGACATCTCGAATTTATCACTGCACTCTTTTCTACTAACTTGGGATGCAGCCTCAGCATCCTTGAGGTGCAAATTGCAACTTACCTCCTATCCGTGCTCTAACACTGTTTAGAGAAGAGATTCAAATCATTGGGCCATCAAGCTTGTCAAACGTTGTCCTGTTTTAAGTGTTCTGCAGGTCACTTGCACTAGTTCTGTTTGTTTTAGTCTGCTCATTCACTCCAGGGGAACTGTATTGTGGTCAAAGCCTGGTTTCCATGATGGGGTTGGTATGAGGAGTTCAAATTCTAACTCCATTCCTCACTAGCTGGATGATTTTGAACAAATCCCTTGATTAGTTTTTGCTTTTTCCTCCATAAAATTTGGATAATACCATCCTCCTCTTTTCAGAGGGGTTTTGTGTTGGTTAGATGAAATGATGAATCTAAAAGCTTTTAAATTGTGAAAATCTATGCAAATGTCTGTTAATATAAAAGATATCTTAGGGCTCTTATAAAGAAGCACAGATCTTTGTCCAGGATAAGCCAGTACAAACTTACTGAAACACCAGTTTCCAAGTTTATACTCATTCACCTTTCCCTTTGAGTCTCTCTTTTGTATGATGGTTTTGTGACTCCAGATTTACAGGGATCGCTTCAAAATGTAATCTGAGGTCTAATGATGTGCCATTACACTCTATTGTTATCAGCCTATGCTGAGGAGCAGGGTATGGGATCAAATCGATAGGATAGAAAATTTGATAGGAAGCACAATGAAAAGTGTGATGTTAAGGGAAATTTTTATAGGGTTTTGGGATACAGTTGCTGAGACTACTTTAAAAAGAACAGCCTCAGGTGATTTCCCTAAAGCTTTGGCCTCATCAACCTCGTGTTCTAACCAAGTGACTAACTGGCCATATGTTACATTTAAACAGCTTTCCCAGAAAGCTGCTCCTGATTCTCTCAGCACGTTGGCATATATGACAATATGGAAAATATGCAGTGGTTAATTTTCCTAACCACCCTGAAACTAACATATTTGCAATGCATTTCATCAGCAACTTAGTAAATTGCCATTTAAGAGGTACATTCCTTTTACAATAGTATCATAAAACTCCTGCTGCCAGCCATAATTCACAGGTGGTAGCTGAGGAAAGTGGATTCAATAGTACTTCAATATCCCTATGTCCTGAGGTGCTAGTTTCTAAGTAACAGGCTGGCGATGTGTGTGAGCATGTTTCCACTTTGGGGGTTTTGAGTCAAAATAATTTATAAACCTATCTCTCTCTTTCTCTCTCTCTCTGTCTGTCTCTCTCTGTCTCTCTTTAAGCCAGAAATGCTCATGGGGATATCAGCAGTTGTATGGAAATTGTTTTGGCGACTAGAGGGTCCTATATGAAGGTCATTTTGTGTATTATTTGAGAAGGCATTGCATACTTATTTTTGTCATTCAGGTTGTTGGGTGATATTTATGGGAAATTTTAAATGCATAATAAGAATGATAAGATTTGAGGTTTGTTTTTTTTTTTTTCATTGACCATATTATACAGGGAGTAAGAAGGCTAGTGAAATCAGGACATAAGTTTCCATGATGTTGGTTACTTTAAATTTTTATATTATCTCATCCCTAATTCAAATATCAAGTCAAAGTAAATTTCTTAAGTACTTTAAAAGTCTCTCCAAATAATTTAACCAAATTTGGAAGCATTCATCCAAACATAGATGTTGCTGTCAGAACAGGAGGTGAGGACAGAGAAATCAGTGTCACAGGCAAATTGAATTGGGAGCTGACTGAAAAGTTTTTGAGGGAAAACGCAAATTTCATTACCAATGGCTTGTAAAGATATGACTTTTAAGGCTACAACTATGATCCTAATAATTCCATGACAAATGTACTTCCCACATGTTTTCAGAAATAGAGCTAGAGGGAATGTTTCCTAGCACATTTTTTGAGGCCAGCGTCACCTTGACACCCAACTCAGGCAAAGACACCATAAGAAAAGAAAATTACAAAGCTGGGCACAGTGGCATGTACCTGTAGCCTCAGCTACTTGGGAGGCTGAGGTGGGAGGATTGCTTGAGCCCAAAAGTTTAAGGCTGCAATGCACTGTGTTTGTACCTGTGAACAGCCATTGCACTCTAGCCTGGGCAAAATGGCGAGACCCCCATCTCTTTAAAAAAAGAAGAAAAGAAAAAAAGAAAAGAAAACAACAGGCCAATATCTCTGATGAGCACTGATAGAAAAATTCTCATTACAATATTAGGAAATTGAATTCAACAACACATCAAAATGATTATACATCATGATTAAGTAGGATTTACCCCAGATATGTAAGGCTGGCTTAACATATGCAAATCAATCAATGTTATACATTGCATTAACAGACTGAATGACAAAAACCACTTGATCGTATCAACTGACATAGAAAAAATATTTAACAAAGTTCAACATTCTTTCTTGATAATAATTCTTAGCAGTTTAGGTATAGAAGAAAACTTCCTTGACATTATAAAGACCCATTTATGCAAAATCTACAGCTAACGTCATAATCGAGGGGGAGAAACTGAAAGACTTTCCTGTAAGAGCAAGATGCCTGCTTTAGCCAATTCCATTCAACATAGTCCCAGATGTACTATGAAGAGCAAAGAGACAAGAGAAAGAAACGAAATCTAAATCAGGAAGGAACAAGTACAATGATTTGTATCTGCAGATAATGTGATTCTATATGTAGAAAAACCTAAAGACTCCACCAAACAACTATTGCATCTAATACATTAATTCAGTCAAGTTGTAAGATTTAAAATAAAAATGAAAATCTATGACATTTTAATACACAAACAATAACATAGCTGGAAAGTAAATTTTTAAAACATCCCATTTATGGCAGCATAAAAATACCTTAGGAATAAATTTAACCAAGGAGGTAAAAGACCTGTACATTAAACCCCATAAAACATTGATGAAATAAATGGAAGAGGACACAAATAAATGAAAAGATATTCCATGCTCATGGATTGGAACAAGTAATATTGTCAAAATGTCCATACTGCTTAAAGCAATATAATCTCTATCAAAATCCCAATGACATTCTTCAAAGAAATAGAAAAACAATCCTAAAATTCATATAGAACCACAAAAGACCCTAAATAATCACAACAATTCTGAGAAAGAGAAGAAAAAACCCAAAGTTGAAGGCATCACACTTCCTCCTGATTTTAAATTATACTACAAAGCTATAGTAATGAAAACAGTATGGCACTGGCATGAAAACAGACACATAGACCAATGGAAGAGAATAGTGAGACCAGAAATAAATTTAAACATATATAATCAACAACTTTTCAACAAGGGCACCAAAAAGACACAATGGAGAAAGTAGAGTCTCCTTGATAAATGATACTGGGAAAACTGGATTTATACATACCAAAGAAGGAAATTGGACCCTTGTCTTATGCTATGCATTAAAATCAACTTGGAATTAATAAAAGACTGAAATGTAAGATCTCAAACAATAAAACTCCTAGAACAAAACACAGGGAAAAATCTCCTTGACACTGGCCTTGGCAATGATGTCTTCACTATTACACTAAAATCTTAGGATCCAAAAGCAAAAATAAATACATGGGACTGCATCAAACTAAAAACCTTATACACTGTAAAGAAAACAATCAAAACGAAAAGGCAACCTACAGGTTGAGAAAAAACATTTACAAACCATATATTAGATAAGGGCTTAATAGCCAAGATTTATAAAGAGCCAATACAATTCAGTAACAAGAAAATATAAACTTCATGGAAAAACAGGCAAAGGACTTGAATACATATTTCTACAGATTTGACATAAAAATGGCCATCAGGCACATAAAAAGATGCACAACATCTCTAATCATCAGGGAAATGAAAACAAAAACTGCTATGAGATACCATCTCATACCTGTTACAATGTCTACTATAAAAAAGACAAGACACAAGTGTTGTCAAGGGTGTGAAGAAAAGGAAACCCTTGTCCACTGTTAGTGGGAATGTAGATTGGTGCAGCCATTTTAGGAAACAATATGGAGGTTCCTGAAAAAATCAAAATAGAATTATCATATGTTCCAGCAAGTCCTCTTCTGCATATAAATAAAATAATCACCTCATAAAGGTGCAACCTTGCAGGGAATCTGCAATCCCATGTTCACTACAGCATTATTTAGAACAGCCAAGATATGGAAACATGCTAGATGTCCATCAGTGGATGAATGGGTAAAGAAACTGTCACATACACACACACACACACACACACACACACAAATATTATTCAGTCTTAAAACAGGAGATCTTGCTATTTGCCACAACACGGATTGATCTAGAGGACATTATATTAAACAAAAGAAGCCAGATATAGAAAGAAAATTATTGCATGATCTCACTTTTTATTTTTTTATTTTTTAGAGACAGGGAGGCTCTTACTCTCTTACCCAGGGCGGAGTGCAGTAGCATGACCACAGCTCACTGCCACCTCTAACTCCTGAGCCCCAGCAATCCTTCTGCCTTAGCTTCCCAAGCAGCTGGGACTACAGGAATGTGCTACCTTACCTGGCTAGTTTTCAAAACTTTTTAATTTTATATAGAGTGGAGTCTTGCTATGTTACCCAGTTTGGTCTCAAACTCCTAGACTCATGAGATTCTACCACCTCAAGCTCCCAAAGCACTGGAATTACAAGCATGAGTCTCCACACCAGGCTGCATAATCTCATTTATATATACCATCTAAAAAATAAATAAAGGTCAAATATATAGACATAGAGGATAAAACAGTAGTTAACAGGGTTGGGCTGGGAAGAGGAAGTGGGGAGATATAGGTCAAAGGATACAAAGTAGCAAATAAGTAGGATGAACAAGTCAAAAGATCTAATGTACAATGTGAAGACCACAGTAAATCACAGTGTATTCAGAATTTTTGCTAAATGGGCAGACTATGTCTGCACATACCATGGGGTGGGCAGGGAATAAGTAAAGATGTGAGATGGTAGTTGTGTTAATTTGTTCCACTATACAGTAACCATTTTACTCTATGTATCTTATAACATCATGCTGTATATTTTAAACATACTAAATAAAATTTAACAATAAATAAGGCCGGGTGCAGTGGCTTACACCTGTAATCCCAGCACTTTGGGAGGCCGACGCAGGTGGATCATAAGGTTAGGAGATTGAGACCATCCTGGCTAACATGGTGAAACCCCGTTTCTACTGAAAATGCAAAAAATTGGCCAGGCATGCTGGCAGGCGCATGTAGTCCCAGCTACTTGGGAGGCTGAGGCGGGAGAATAGCGTGAACCAGGGAGGCAGAGCTTGCAGTGAGCCGAGATGGTGCCACTGCACTCCAGCCTGGGCGATAGAGCAAGACTGTCTCAAAATAAATAAATAAATAAATATAAATAAACATATGACTTGTAAGACTTCTACAAATATGATCCTAATAATTCCATGACTAACTGTATTTCCCACATTCCCTACATCCCCCTCTCACATTCTGCTCTTTTCAGCAAAAGGGTAAAATTTCATATTTAAAAAATCACATGATTACTGTCTTCACTTAAAACTGTCAGTGACTTCAATGCCCTAAAGCTTTATCTTTTATTCTCTTTATACTCATCTCTCATATAAATGGATGTGACTTCCATGATTGAACCTTATGACTATTTTTTAAAAAAGTCAAACCACTTATTATTTTGTCCTTTCACAAAAGGAAAGACAAAACAAATGTTTAAGGAATTTCTTAGGACATCACAGGTAAATTCGCATGTTAGTACTTTCTTCCTTATTTCCCTCTCCTTGCATATTTGGTCAAGTTATAGATCTATTGTGTGATAGACATTTAGTTCGAGATGGAAACCTAGAGATAGTGCCCAAATCCTTAACTTCACAGATGGTGAAACTGAGGCTAGATATGTATGATCCTTGACAGAGGTCACACAGGAGCCAACCAGTGACAATGTCTTCCTATTGTTTTCCTAAAGCCACTTCTTATCAAAATGATGCAGACATAATTAAGCTTTTGGAGTTATGTGCTGGCCCCAAAAATGATCAAACGTGGTTTTTAGATACTCTGACGTGGCACAGCACAGATAAATCACTTGTGTTCTTCCTCTTTGCCCCTGGCACACAATAGATCTATAACTTGCCCAAATATGCAAGGAGAGGAAATAAGGAATAAAATAATAACGTGTAAAGTTACCTACAATTACCTAAGTAGTTCCTTAAACATTTATCTTGTCTTTCCTTTTTCGAGGACAAAATAATAAGTGCTTTTACTTTTTAAAAAATAATCATAAGGTTCAGTCATGGAAGTCACATCCTTAGCTTCCCAAGTAGCTGGGGCAGCTTTACCTCTCTGCAAAGGGAGAACAAACTGAGGCAGCAAATGAGAAAGCATCCCATCCAGCCTATGTGGCACAGCCTTTACATCTAAGATACAGTTTATTACTTACCCTCGTCTGGCTAAATGGTGTTCTGAGGTGGACTAGCAGCTATCTGTCTGCATAGGATAAATGATGAACCAAAAATAGTTTGTGTGGTCTACTGGTAGACATAAAAAGCAATGAGGTCAGCACCGAGTCCATGAGGATTGAGCACTAATGTATTCTTCTGCCTGCTTTGATTTTCTAACAAAATCATGCAGTTTTAAAAGGGGGAGGACAGAGTTTAATGATCGGGGAAAATTAGAGAGGTCAAGTGTAATCCTTTGAAACAGGCAGTGAAAGCTCAGGAGTGTAACTGTTTTGATGTTCCCAGTCCTGCCAGTGAGTGACAGGGAAAATGAAGACCCTTTCAGACAAACCGATTGTGCTCCTGTCAAAGGTGGCTCAAGTTCTCTTCAAACACCTGTTCCTATCTTTATGAATATTAAAAGCCTCTGTGATTTGTTTTCTGAAAGCAATGATTTTGAAGTGTTACAGTATGCAAAAGGCATCATCTCAGTCTTGTTCCAATTCACTGCCAGTCCTTAGTTTTCCCTGAGGATGCACATAATTTTAAAATTTGGTGGCAGTTAGATTTGTAGATGTAAGGCCTATTGAAACTGAAAAACAGGGTTGCTTTATTTTAAATTAGTATCAGTCATTCTAATTTTATTTTCATGTGATTTGCTTTCAATTTAGCATAAAGGTTCTAACCACAGAAATTGATATGGAGATATAAGATAAAGCATCCCTGGAAGAGATGAAGGCAGGGCTTTCCAAAGATGTCATTCCATCATTAATAGTCATGACACTGTCAGTTGTATATGGAGATCAATTCCCTTGGATAAATAATCCTCTGACAATTAAAATTCATGCAGTTGAAATGTGCATGGGCATTCCACAATGTGGTACTTTTTTTTTCTAAATTTAGTTAGCATGGATTATGATTCCTTCTGAAGTAAAATAAAGGTATGTAACACAAACCAATAGGATTTTGTGTAGCTTCTTGGAAACTTATATACTACAAACCCAACAGACTGTGTGAAGTATTGCTATTAAATCTTCCAACCACCCTTTCAGAGTTCTTTCTCCTCGTGTCAAATGAAATTGTGTTATATGAATCACGGCCCCATAAAATGATCACTTGTAATTAACTCCTTCCAGATTTCACTCATTTTAGTCTTGACTTTTGTGAAGGAATCCAACCCACTATAATCCCTAAACACAGGAGCCAGTGTGTATCACATGAAGGCTGCTGAAAATGAATGGTCTGACTTCTTGAAATTCAGGAGGCAAAGACTTAGGGGTCAGGAAATTATATCTGGGTTGTCTAGAATTTGTGATCAACATTTCAAGTCACTCATTCACATTTAGGGGTAGAGATGAAGCCAAAATCTGTCTCACACTGAGAAGGGATCTAAAAGGGTTTTCTTCACATTGCCTTCTCATACTTCTTTTACTCTTTGGAAGTTAATACACACAGAGTAGAGACAAGGCAATCTAACCCCCTCCTTTTTCTGTTTTAGCTTCTGGGTACAACCAGTCTCTGGCCCTCTTTGATGGCTAATTCCAGACATTTACAAAAAGGCAGAACCTGCTGTCACCATCTCTGCACTGTGACAATGACAAGATTATCATTTTTCTGCTCACAGATATGTGGCATCTGAAAACTCATCTAGATTATATATACACTACAAATGTGAAAATATGTATAATGAGTCCCAAAGATTATCAGTCTTATGGAGGCAGGACTTCCTTAAGACCAAAAAGATATGCCAGAAAGCCATGCAATCCAATTTTCAGATTCCAAAAGAAGCTGACAATCAGTTTCCAAGCCCTAGTGTCTTAGTCAGTTCAGGCTGCTAGAATAGAATACCATAAAGTAGGTGGCTTGAATCACACATGTTTGTTTATCGTGGTTCTAGAGGCTGGGAAGTTTGAGATCAAGGTGCTGGTAGATCTCCTGTCTGCTGAGGACCTTTCCCTGGCTTGTAGGCAGCTGTCTTCTTTCTGTATCCTTACATGATCAAGAGATTGCACTCTAGTCTCTTTTAAGGACACCAGTCCCATCCTGGGGGCTCCACCCTCATGACCACATCTAAACCTAATTACATCTCAAAAGCTCTACCTTCTAATACCATCCCATGGGGGATTAATATGAATTTTGGGGACACACAAACATGAAGCTCAAGTACCATCATTGTTCATTCTGCCACTTCCCAAGTATGGTGGACTCAGCTCTAAAGTAAGAATGTGACGTCAATCTAGTCAAGTCCTTCCCGTGTGCAATATACCCTCAGGAGCTTTCCAGCTGGCCTAGAGGAAAACCATTCCTGTGGGTGCCTAAAAGACCTGCTTCCTCTCTAATTCCACCTTCTACTCTCCTTCACGCTCATGTGGTACCTGCAGGGCTGGTCTCACTGCTGTGCCTGAACACTCTCAGGCTGTTCACTGCACTGTCCCCCTGTGGTGCATTCATCACTCTCTGAAATACTACCTGTATGACTTGCTTATTTTGTTTACTTTCTGTCTCCCAGCACTGGAATATATACTCCAAGAGGATAAGGATTTGCTTTCATTGTTGCTGTTATTGTTTCTCCAACTTCTACAACCGTGCAGGCAAAAAACAGGCACTCGATCATTATTTTTTAAATGAATGAATTAATCCATAACCCTCCTTTTCTCCTTATGGCTTTAGACCTTAAGGCCATTGAGTTTCTCCAGAAGGAGACAAGGAGGCCCTCTTGGGTAAAAAATATTTATCTGATTATGAATATGTGTCTAGAGGATGCCAAGTTCCACAAAATTGATAAAGTAATCACCTCCTATGTGTTTGATTCTGAGGAGGCAGCGTTCTTCTTTCCCCAGAGCAGCTCAGAGTCAGCCCCAGGGCAGTTGCCTATGACCGTGCTATTCATGTACTGTACAAAGGTGAGCGGGGGTGAAATCCAGCCCAGTTTCTGCTAGCTGAGTTCTGTACCCTTCAGCATGGCAGGAGTTTTTTTGTTACAAAAAACAAAAAAGTTTTTTGTAATTCATGATCCCAGAGGGTCCATCTTACTGCAGTTTACAAAAATATGCTTCTCTGCTATTAGCTGGCCCCTTTCTATGAACACCTTCAAATACCTAGAGTCAACTTTAAGCTCTCAGCTTCATTCTCAGCCTTCAAGATCGATTTTCCATTCAGTGCTCTTTTACTTTAAGTATGTGAGCATCACTTCCTAAGGAAAACTGGGTCCATTGGTCCCAGGAGTCTCCTTTGCACAACACATCTCCCCACAAATGACACTTGAAAGGCGAATAGAGTTGATCTTCCAAGAGGGAAGCTGAGCGGATTGAGAGCCAAACACTCTCACCTTAATACCTTAAAATGTTTAGCTTTTTGCTTCTACATATTGTATAGAATTCCCAAACAACTGGCTTAAAGTAGCAAGGCAACACTTAACTTTGGCCTTTGCTAACTTGGAGTTGTGATTGCCAGGAAACTATCTTTTCACAAGAATAAATTCATAATTCACATAATGACTTCATCAATAATGACTCTAATGCAGAGAATGCTTTGAAGCATTTATTTTCTATACCTGAAATGTTTGCCCTAAAATGTATCTAAAATGAGAATTAAAAAAGTTTTAAAAATCCTCTATTTCCTACTGAAATCATTCCAAGAATCATCTATATGTGGTGCTCTACATTTTTCCTTGACTTTATTATTCTCAACAATGATGGTGTCTATTCCAGTTGTCACAGAAAAACAGTTATGCTTAAGTACAAATTATTTAACTACATGTGTGGGAGTAGAGAGTAAACGAATTCTCCTTTGCTGGTGACAATGACACATTGTGGGTTGTCTAGTACCTTTCCCTTCATAGCTCAGATTCCAACATGATGTTGTTTTCACGATGCAGCTCTGCCATCAAATCCAACTGCAGTCAGTTTGCTTAGTTGATCATCAGTTGGAGACAATTCAACCAAGAAGGGCCCCTAAATGTGGACCCAGGTAGAGGAAGAATCTAGGCATGAAATTATTCTGAAATCTGTTCCCAGATCTTCTACCACTTACATTGTAAGCTGGTAAAATCTGGTGTGTGATAAATGCTTTGAGTTGTATTCACATTATTAACTTAAGAGCAGTAAAATGTGTGAAAACAATCTTTATTTTAGCCAAACACAGGCTATACTATAGCATAATGAATGATCTGTGCAAAATGCATTTTCCCACCTTTTAAGTTGTGTTCTGCTTTCCAGCCTTGCTCCACAGTGTCCCCTCCCAGCTTCTCAGCAATCTACATTTATCTGTCATCGCCAGTTTTATCTATACTGAGATTCTCCCAATCTCCTTTCTTTAGCTCTACAAGCATGTTTTAGTCTAATCCTTTCTCAACCCATCTCTCCTTAAGTGGGGATCACCCTCACTGCCATGTGTCAGCCTCAAACTCTGGGAGACCCTCGCTTCTATCTTTTGCTTCTACTTTCTCACACAGTGCTTATTCCCAAAGTTCCCTAAAACCTGGCTTCAAAATTCAGCATATGATTGAACTGCTTTCTCAAAAGACTTCTTATAATTGTTACATTCAGGGACTTATCCTGTGTCTGAGTCCTCCACGTGAATTCTGTGGTGGCCAATGTGCCCTCCAATGGAGTAACTCTAGTCTCTTAGTCCTCGTGGTGAAACTCCACTGTGCCCTTCTCTCTAATAAGACAATGGTGACCATGTATCCTGTGTTTCCTCCACCTCTGCTCTCACGTGCTGTCTACTTTTTTCTCCAGCCTCTAACCAAATTCAGAATGTGGAGCACACAAGGGCTCTGTCCTTGACCTCATTATCTCTTCTAGCTCTCTGAGGGGATCTCATCCAGACCCCTGACCTTAAATATAGTCTTTATGTAATGATTTCCCAATCCAGATTTCTACTTGTGATCTCTCCTCGAACTCCAGAACTCTTTATCGAATGCCCACTTGACATTAATAGAAGGACATCTAAAAGCCATCTCCAAGTTAAAATGGCCAAAAAAGGAATCTTCATTTCGATCCCCCAAAGATCCTCCCACAGTCTTCCCCCATCTTGGTAAATGGTGCCTTTATCTACCTCATTGCTCTCCTCAACCTTCACAGGAAATTCATCTTCCAGTTCTACTAAGTCCTCCTCCAAAAACTATCTTGCATCTGTTCACTTCTCTTCATCACTACAATTACCTCCTTAGTTCGAGCCAGCATAATCTCTTGCCTGGAATACTGCAAGAGCATCTCTTCTCAGCTCCTCGTTTTCATTTTTCCTCATTATTCTGCAACATCCAGAGTGCTATTTTAGAAATGTAAATCAGGTCATGTTCATACTACTGCTTGAAACCCTCCAATGGCTTCACATTATAACCCTGGCTTACAAATCCCACTGGCTTACAAACCCTGCACGATCCAGCCCACCTACCTTTTTTTACTCACACTCTACTTTTTCTACTCTAGTTCACAGCCTTCATTCTGTTATGGAGGCACTCCTAGCTTGTCCCCACATTGGGGCCTCTCCACCATATGGTTCCTCTGTGAAGGGCAAATGCTGTTCGTCTCCTTGTTCAATGAATGTCTCCTTGTCATTTACATTTCACTTAGCTATCACCTTCTCAGAAAATTCCTTGCTACCTATCCAATCCAAGCTGCCACCCACCTACGAAGAGACCTTACCACTATTGAATGTGTTAATTATTTATCTGTTTATTTGTTGTCTATGATCTGCTGTTTTTCAGAGGTGTAGTTGTCATAAAGAAGGCACTCAATAAGTATTTACAGGTGGGAAGAATGGAAGGAAGGGGAGAAGGAAGAAAGGAAGGGAAGGAGGGAGAAAAGAAAGGGGGAAGGAAGGGAGAAGAAAGGGGGAAAGGAAGAAAAAACAGGCACTTAAAAAGCCTTGTTTCATTCATTGGGTTCTTTTTCCTAGTGCTCTTCTCTCTACCAAGTTCCATTTTAATCCATTTCTGTAGTCTTTTTCTACCTCATCTCACTTCTTGTCTTGCCCCCTCTGCAGCTGATAATGGAACAAGTTCTCCTCCTGCTACCCAGGCAGCAAAGCCAACCAACTTCTTGCATCTGGTTTCCTGTCCTTTTAACTTCCTGTTTATTACTCTTGGAGCAATATGACTTGACTCCTTGCCTTTAAAGGCTTGAGAACAAGGTGCTTCCAACCTTCTTGTCGAGTTTCATTTTTCATTAGTGTTTAACATGCCTGAGGCTATTTACATGCCCAACATTTTCAGGAGAAAAAAAAGGTTTCTGCTTTTCTCTGCATATACCTGGGGGAAAGCAAGGCTGTTAGAGGAACTCTGTCTCCATTCTTGCCTTCCCTATCTTGCTTTTTCTACCTCAGAGTTTAGACGAGACCCTGTAGTATGTGCTCAGGAAATAATTACAGAAGGAGTAAGTGAAAATAAAGGAAATACTTATAGAATGAATGAAAGAATGCCCCAAAATCTAACCACTGGTATATTTTGTATCTTTAAATAACCAGCTCAAAGTTACTTTCATTTTAAAGTTTTCCCTGATCTCCTCACCTTGGTTTATATTCTCACTCCCTTCAAACTCATAGAATTTCTTTTAGAATACAGATTTTTACCTGATATTTTAGCTTTTTATGCAATTGTCTTGGTGTCTCTACATGCTCTGAAAACAGGCACTGTCTCATACACCTGGAAGCCCCCTGGTCTTAATACATAGTTCCTATCTCTTAACACGTTTCTTGTCCAAAGCAATAGTTCAATATCGACTCCTGAGTTTTAGTTCAAGGACTAAAATACTTGCAGAGAAAATCACAAAGTTCCTGCTGATTACAGGTTTATAGAACATCCACTGTAAACATTAACTCAGGGTATGCTGCTGCTCCGTCAACTAATCTCTCCAAATTTCATTTTCTTTATAAATGGGGCTAATAATATTTATCTAATAGGGGGACCCAGAGGATTCTTTAATTAATGATGAAACACATTCCAAGATCCTCAGAGGAAATAAGAAGATAAACATTATTATATCTCTTATTACTGCAAATAGCAGTTATTAAACTCACCCATAAACAGGAACCAAGAACAAATTTAAGCCAAACTAATAGTTTAATAAGCAGCAGCCAGGGGCTACCACAGTTGAGCTAACATAAACACTTTTGCAGAAATTAATCCCTTCTTTAGTTGCTATTACTACTGGACAAGAAGAGTTCTCAGGGTCTCAGTTTCCTCCCCTGTTTAATGGAGACATTGGACGAGCTGACCTCAAAAGTGTCTTCTAGCTTCAATATTCTCAGTGAATCTCTGATCTTATTAACATCTCAAATTTCTAACTAATTGACTGGTTCTACGTGTTTTAATATGAATGTGTACCACTATCACTGCTTTCTCCCAAGAATTCCATTTTACCCAAAGAGTTGAAGGACCAGTGTAGATTTTCAAAGAATCATTGGGAGGTAGGATGCTGTATAACATTTTTCAGAGAGCTTGAATATGTACATGTAAGTTTTTGAGTCTTGGTGTTCTGGAAAATTTTTTGGCATAGGGTAGAGAATAATCAGGAAATATACATGTGTACTCTACTACCTCATTTGCTAATCAGAGTTTCTTGCAAATAGAAATTAGTGTTTCTCATTTGTATGTCCCCTGTGGCTCAAGGTAATAATGCTTTATCAAGGTTCCCTAGGAACACTGCAGAGCCTGAGGGATCAATCGGCCCTGGTAAAGTAAGGCAGCTCAATGAGGACGGTAGGCATTTAGCAACAAATCAAGTTAGTACCTTTTTTTTTTTTTTTTGGAGAATGCTTGTGGAATGGATATTCTGAAATGTCCTGTTGAGCTGTGAGAGACGCTCCCAGAGATTGTGAAACAATTCTTTCCTTGGTTCACTATACCTGATTTGAGTTCAAAATGGTCTTGAAATATCAGAACCACTGGAGTGCAGTGCTTTATAGCTCACTCTTTGATCTCCAGTTCAACATTGTTCTCAGAAGGTGTGCCCAGCTATCCTCAGGATTTATCAAGCTGTCTTTCTTTCTTTAGTTTATTGTGATGAAAAGTATCTAATGCAAATTTACTCCCTTAACAATTTTAAGCATACAGTACAGCCTTGTTAACTCTATGCACATTGCTGTACAGCAGATCTCTAAAACTTTCCATCTTGCATGACTGAAAGGCTCTATGCACTGAACAACTCATTTCCCTTTTCCCCAAGCTCCTGGCAACTACCATTTGACTGTCTGTTTTTATGAGTTTGACTACTTTAGATAACTCATATAAGTAGAATTATGCAGTATTTGTCTTTTTGTGATTTGCTTATATCACTTAGCATAATACCCTCAAGATTTATCTGTGTTGTAGCATATGCTGACTTTTAAAACACACAGTTTTGTCCACAAAATCCTTATTTCTATTGCCTCTGGTTGATGACTTGTTAATTCCTGGAGGGAGAGAAACTTCCTGAAACACTGGAATAAAAGAGTTAATAGGTCAATAGCAGAATTTTTATTCCATGATTCATAAAACAAGCTTTAAGGGTCCAAGAAGTTCTTGAAAGAGATCTAACTATCTTGACATATCAGAATGACAAGATAATATTAACTTGGTTTTTTAAGTTCTTGGGTTACATTAAAGTGATATTGCCAAAAAAAAAAAAAAAAGCAAACAAAAGAACAGCCTCCTCTTGTTCAACAACAACATATTTTCAGTAGCAGAAACTAATTTTTAGCTTCAGTATTACATGTAGAAAAGAAATATCTTCCAGTGATCATGAGGTAGTCTGGTGTCTGATTCCATGCAAATTTTGTGCCTATTAATACCCTAGTGTTAATACAACAGATACAATAAAAATGAATTTAGTTACACCTGTAAACATGGAATACTTGTGAGTTCACCGTAGGTCTTTACCCTTTTCTCACAGAAGCTTCAGAAGGATAAATGGGATGACTTCTATACTAAGATTAAATACTGGCTTTAGCAATTAGGCTCTGAATTACCTATCTGAGACTCAGTTTCCCCAGATGTCTCATCTGTCTCCCAGCATTGCAGGGGAAATGAGCTGTGACTAATTAAGATTATGTAGGCCATGGTTTTGATCTAGTAGAGTTACTGCCCTACAAATAAACACCTCACCCTGACTATTTCTCATACTTCAAATGTCAGTGCTTCAAGTTGCTCTAACATTTAGTCCTCTGCTAGAAGAAACACTGGTACAGTAGTCCCCCCTTAGCCCTCCGGGTTATGTTCCAAGACCCTCAGTGGATGCCTGAAACTGTGGATAGTACCAAATCCTAGATATGCTATGTTTTTTCTGTACATATGTAACTATGAGAAAGTATAATATATAAATTAGGCACAGTAAGAGATTCACAAAAAAGAACTAAGAATAAAATACAACAATTATAACAATACACCAAAATCACTCCTCTTGTGCCTTTAGGTCATTATTAAGAAATATAAGGGTTCCTTGAACATAAGCACCTCAACACCAAAGCAACAAATCCAAAAACCAAGGTGGCTACCAAGTGACTCATGCCAGGGGAGAGAAGACAGTGTGGAGACACTGGACAAAGAGAAGATTCATGTCCCCGGAGGGACTGAATGGGAAGGTGCCAGATTTCATTGCGATATTCAGAACAGTGGGGAACCTATGCATTGTTGATTTCTGGAATTTTCCATTTAATATTTTCAAGCAGTAGTTGGCTATGGGTTACTGAAACCAAAAAAGTGGAAGTGCAGATAATGGGGGATGGTATTCAAGAGGTTAAACATAAAAAAGAGATAAATTAGGAGTTATTTGCTTATGAGTTACTTCTTTATTGACAGTAAGATTAATGGCTCCCGATATTTTTAGCACCTCTTAGGCCCATTGTTGTTGTTGTTGTTTGTTTGTTTTTAGATCTACATTAGAGCTGGGCTTTACATAATTCTCTCCATCCCAAAAAATTTCCTTTATAGAGTCAGTTCCTCTAGCACTCTTAAATATGATGCAATTTCTCATATTTTTATTTCCCTACAAGTTTTTAAGAAGACAGTGATGGGTACATTGTGCTGCATATTTGTATCTCACAGAACTTTGAAAGGAAACACTAATTAAGCCAGTCTGACCTCCCGTGCAAGTCAAAGAAGTCATAAAACCTGAACTGTTGTGAATTCCTACAGGATTTAAAATGTGATACTTACATCAACCATGATTACATTACCTGGTTACACATACTGGTGCTTGATCTATTCTTTTGGCCAAAAATGTTAACAATCAGTCAGTCAGTCGAGTCCTTTCTACTTCTCCAAGGCCTGCACCTTGGCCCAGAGTCAGGTATCTGAGACACATAAAAACTCACGGATGTTCTTCCAGCCTCCTGTTTCCAAGGCTTCTGGAACAGGTGATCATTAATGCAAATTTATGGGCCATTACAGAATCTAAAAAAATATGTCATCTTTGAATAAAAACCATAAGCTTTTCACACTTGGTTTTTAATTACCAAATATGTAAAATAGGAAAGTTATAGATTTAGCTCTACCGGCTTCTAGAAAAGGTACTGAACTAAACATTCTTTGACACCCTGCCCCCACCCCTCCACCCCCGAAAAAAAAACCCACCTCCTGAAGAAGGGCAATTGCTTTGGTAAAAATTTAGATTTCCTCTATTTAAACAAGTTGTATAAAAATCTAAAGCAACCACTGTCTCAAAGCAGGGTGTGTTGTTACTATTCCCGTCAGTGCCAGTGTGTGACATGGCAGGTGCCCATAAAAGCACCGCTCCATGTTCTGGGGTGTGCACACATGCTATGGCATTGCAGGACGTTTCTCCTGCTCCTTTCCTTAAGGAGTGGGTTACACTGAAAGAAAGCAAATAGCTTGGAGTACTGTTAGTTCTTGTTTAAATTTAAAGTGAGAACTAAGCTAAACATGGTCATATGAAAGGAGTACTTTCTAGGAATGAATGGGTTAGTCAGTACATGAGAAGTAGATTTGAAAGAAGCTATTGCTATATCATGGTAGAGAAACATGCCTGCAAAAGAGATCTTTGCTTTCTTAGAAAATATATTTTTCGGTGTTGTTTTAAAGGATTCTCTGTTCACCACAGCTAACACTTCTCCTGTCTTGCTCTCTCAACATGGTCGGCTCTTGTTAGTTTACAACAGATAAAGAGAGTTGCCATTTGGCCCTTTGGGATTTTTCTGGTCTTTTTTTTTGATCAGAATAAAAGAGTCAAAAACCTTTTCAAAAGTTTTTATTAAAACGAACGTTCAGTTATTCACATAGACACAAGCAGACTTTTTTTTTTCATTTTAATAGCCAGGTCTTTTGTTTCTATTTTATTTTATTAAATAAAGTCTATTTTTCCTCAGATATTTATTTTTCTGATCCCAAGACTAGGAAAAACTGATCATAGGAAAAGATCATTTACTATGACTCTGCTTTGCTTGCACTTTAATGATAAGAAAGCCATTTTCGGAGATCTCTTTCAGGCTGAAAATGTTTTACCCAATCTGTGTGAATTTTTAATAACAACAAAATAAGCAAACTCTCTGATAACAACATTTAGCATTAATTTTTAATAACCTCATGCCTTTTAAGTTGCCCTTTGTATCTTGTTGGTGGGCAAAACCTTTCTATAGAAAATTAATCAGAAAATAAATTTATTTCTGATGCCTTCCTTATTCTCGGGGTTTATGAGAGGCAATCACACGAACTGCCAAATGTTTCTGAACTTGCTTCTTCAGAAACAGTGCCAAGGCCAACAGCCAATCGAATTGTTTTTCATTTTCTGCTTAGTAATATTTCCTCTCTTCATGGCTGGATTCTTCTTGACTTCACAGTAGGGATCTGGCTCCACAAACAGCCCTTGTGATTGACTACACCAGCCCAAGGGTCCCTGGGATAGTGTGATGGGTCAACATAATGATGTGAACACGGCAATATTTATTATTTGCTCACTCAACAGATTAATGAAACTTTGCGAAACATTACTATATACCAAACCTCGTGCTAGGCTCTAGGGGTCTAGCAGTGAACAATTCAGCCAAAGTCCTAACAACATGGCTATGGAGACACAGCTAGGCTTCTGTACATTCTTTTTAAAGTATCTACATGCTACCTTATGTGCCAGGCAATGTCCAGAAGAATCTTCCTGTCTCCCTTCCCCCAGGGCTGACCCTTTCTGGCTTCAGACTCTTCCCCTGAAAAATGAGTAAATAACACCGTCCTCATTGCCTTGTGGGAAAAATTGAAATGGAAGATGCTTATTATAATGTCTGGCACAGAGTACACTCATACATGTTACCTATTCTTACTGTCATTTCCAATAATGGTAAAAGTTCCAAAAATAGTAATCATTTATTATCTGCTATGCATTTACATGCTAGGCTGTATGCTGAACACTTTCAGGTATATTATTTGCAACACTCTCAACAATCCTCTTAGATGAGTCTGATCATTAGGTCAAGGGAATTTAAGTAGCTAGCCAAGGGATGCCCAGCTACTGAGACTGGTGGGCTTTGTTCTGAGGAGATCCCCCTCTTGGATTAGATGATCAGTAGGGGCTCCTGGATTGATGGTCCAGGTATCACCTGGAGAACGCTAGAGTGTGAGGAGAGTGTCTCTGGCACACGTGTCAGGAGTCAAGGATGGGACTGATGGGACTGTTCATGGCCAGTGATCAGGTCCGTACTCCTAACACCAATGGTGGGGAGAGTCCTCAGATTGTCCCAGTTAGATCTGTTCTTCTCCCATTTCTTTGTGTGAGACCCACTGTGGGGCTGGGTGAAGGTCATGGGAAAGCCCTTCCCTGGGCACAGGGAATCCAGCCATGTGACCTTGAGCAAGATTTGGGCATTTCTAGGCACTAGTTTTCTCACACATTAAATGAGAAGAGCAGCTCCAGAATTTCTTTTCTCTAGAGAAGGAAGGGAAGGTACTGAATACTTTCAGTTTTTACACATGGTAACTCGTTTAAATCTTCTGGTGACCCTATGAGGAAAAAATATGGTTTTACCATTAAAAAAATGGAGGTTCAGACAAACTAAATAACCTGCCCCAAATCATCAAGCCACTCAGTGGTATCAGTCCACAATTCTAAGTCTGCCCAACTCCAAATCTCAAGTTCTTTTCCTGCCACCACACTGTCCCTGGCTTTCCGTTCATTTCCCTGTGATAGTAACTTGGGCATCTTCTCTCTCACACAAAAGGTCATAGAATATCTGTCACCAAATGTATCCTGAAACAGATCCTGTCCAGTCTTGGAGGCCTTCTGTGAAAGTGCTGATTTTCAAGGGAGTTGGGATGAAGAGCCATGCTTTTCTGTCTGAGTTACTGTCATCTTTTTTATTCATGTCTTTTAACCTGGATTATCCCAGCACTCTTTTTATCTCTGCTTTTCACGTGGCAGTGGAACTGCAAGGTTGCACAGGTCTGGTTGTTTGTAAGTCAATGAGGCTATCCTTCTAACCTTGTGTTATTGAGCAGGGGGAGATTACCCAGCTGCAAACGTTTCTCATGCAGCAGTCTACCCTACCCTAGATACTTGCACAATCATACTCTTGTTGCTGGCATTTTTCCTGAAGTAGAGTTTGTAATTAAAATACTCCTTGGCTTCTGTAGTTTCTTTCCTATTCAGGCTACACATTTTAAGTGGTTATTATACTTAATACAGCTACTGCAAAATGGAAATTAAAATATTAATGGTTGGATGCCAAAATTGAAACAAACACCAATAAATATTCTCATGATATTTCTACATAAAATAGCTGTTGATAACTAGGCCCTACAGGGTTTTGTGTGTGTGTTAGAAAATAAGCTTACACCTGATCAAATTATTCCCTATCCCACCTTTCTGAGACCATAAAAGAAGAAGATTATTCCACCAAAGGCAAATAATACTTAGAAACAATTAGGAAAAGTTAATGAAAGGAATAATTAAATGTATGTTAAATAACAATGTATCATACACACTTGTGTTTGAGATGAATATCATTTCATGAGCATAATTCTGACTGATGTCAGTGTGAATCTTCATTCTCCCAGATTCTCATCCAACTGCCAAAATATTTTTCCCCTGTGGGACTGTAAAGTAAAGCATATTCGGGTTCCCACCAGATATGATAGTGTTTCACATTACCATATTTAGACTTTAGCATTCCAACAATACAGCAGGGAAACAATTCTTGAAACACTCCTCATTTTCAGCACATTCTGTGTAAGTAATCCCCTTGGCCAGCATTTATATCTGCCTGGTTACTCCTCCCACACTTGTTAACAGCACTTTGAAAAATCTCATTTTAAACTCATCTGTCTAGACTTTTTTTTTTAAAACCAAAGAGGATATACGTGTATTGGAGAGGGCATTCAACAAACCCCACTGGAGGATGGGATGGCTTCAGGCCATCAGTCTTTCTAGGAGTGGGAATATTCTTTAGGCCTATGTGTACATGTGTGGTGAAAATAAAAGCTTCTTCATTTTCCAGGATGTTTTACTCTGGGATATCTTCACCTGCTGGGAAACAGTCTCCCCTGTTTAGACACCAAGGCTATATCACACTCCTTCTGCCTTATATTTTAAGTCTGTCATTTTAGCTGAAGACAAGAAAGAAATCTCATGTAAAGGCATGAGATTTCTAAAATACAGTTTCTAGAATATCATTTCTAGAAATAGTTATTTTTCAGATGAGGTCCCTGCTATGAAAAAACATCTTCTTCTTTGTCAGGTTTCAATTTTTCTTGACATACTTAATGAAAAATAATAAATACATGTATTTGTGTTAAGGGTGAAAAATACATAAAGAACATGTCCAGTGTCCCCAAATCATAAGAGACCTCCTCATTTTTTCATAGCATTTCAGTGGTGTCACAGGACCAAGAACGCTGCATTCTCTCAGAGGAGGTCAGTCTCTAAAGGATTACTCTGCATAAGTGTGTGTGCAGCAGGCATTAGAAACAGAACTGTCTCCTCCGTGGTTCTAGAGTCTGTGTTTCTATCAATGTAGCTTAAGTTGGCATTGGCTGTTGTGGCAATGTTGTCCCACGGAACAATTAATGAGCTTATAGTAAGAAAAAACTCCTAAGATGCTTTCCCATCTTCTATGTGCTACCTGCAAAATATTTCTGGTTCTCTTCACTTGCAGGCATGTTGCTGGACTGTATTTCATCACTCCTTGCAGTTGGGCTGCTGAGGAACTGAGAGTGAAATACTGTCTGTCAATTCCAGCCCAGTGCTTTTTCTCACTGGTATGAGACTCTCCAGAGCTCTTTCATTGTTTTCTTTCTACCTTGGTGATTGGCAGTGTTCAAGATGGTGTCTACGTCATCAGCCCAGGTTCTAGATTAGCAGTCAGCAAGAGCCAGCATGGATGGACAGGTAGCTCGAGTGAGAAATAAACCTTTGTTCTGATATGCCACCAAGACCTCGGGGTTGTTTGTTACTGCTGCATCACCAAGCCTATCCAGATTGAAGTAAGAACAAAATCATTTTTAAAACACAAAGATCACATTATAGAGTGGGGAACACAAACTTTATATGCATCTCATGGCTGTTACAGTAATAATTCTTTCTTGAGCCATTAGCTTTCTCCCCCACTGGCCTGTAGGGCAACTTTGTGCAATTTAGAATAAATCCTGGCACCCAGGTGAATGTCCTAATGGTCAGAGTGTGAACTGAACTTCATGCCTAGTATCCTTGGCTTGGCACTTTGTGCAATAATCCACTTAATTTAAAAGAGACAATAGTGTCTTTGGTATTAATTTTTTAAGTGATTTTTTTCCTTCATGTGAAATAAGGATTACATCTATTACACATACTAACACTCTTCTTTTTGCTGCCTTCAAAACCTTTGATTTCCTTTGATAGTAGAAGGATTTGTTCAGTAGCATTCTGTTTGAAAGGACTTTCTCACAAAATGGCAACAATTATAATTATATTTAACTGGCAATGCAGATGTGAGCATCACATGAGATAATTTATATGAATAATGCTTTGTTAACTACAAAATCCACTACACAGTGAGTTGTTAGTATCTCCTCTAATTACCACAATCTCTGGAGGTAGACAGGCAGATAATGCCACCATTTTGCAGCTGCAGAAGTTTGATTCTGAGAGGTACAGTGACTTGCCGAGAACAATCAGTGACTTGTAAAGCCAGGTTGGAGCCCATGTCTTGGGATTGCTGGTTCATGGCATCTTTCCTTGGGCCATGCAGGCTGGAGACAAGCCATTGTTTTCACAAAACTCTAGTAACTGAGTGACTCCAGGAGGCATGGATGGTACAACCCTTTAGGCTTCCTGCTTCTTCAGCATCCTTGCCAATGTTGACGGTATCATCCTTGCTGATTTACTTCTTGTTTTCCGCAGCAGAGAAATGTGCAGAAGAGAAGTGATTTCCTTCAGAGAAAGGGCTAGATTCCAGAAGGTTCGTGGTGAAGATAAGAAACCGTTTTGCGGTAAGAGGGGGCTACTGTGATGTATGCGTTTGTTTCTTTAGACCCAAGTATGAATTCAATAGCTGAATGAAGATGCTTAGAAAAGAGCCTCAGGCACCTTTTTTTTTAAATTGCATGTATGGGATACAGTGTAATGTTTTAATACATGTTCACAGGGTGTAATGATCAAATCAGGGTATTCAGTGTATCCATCACCTTAAGCACTTATCGTTTCTTTGTGGAAATTCAAACATTCAAAATCCTCTCTTCTAGCTATTTTGAAAAATACAACATTGTTAGCTATAGCCACCCTAATGTGCAGCAGAGCACCAGGACTTAATCCTCCTATCTAACTGTAACTCTGGGCCCTCTGACCAATCTCTCCCCGTCCCTGCCCCCGGCACTTCTTTTTGTGTCACATTTTGCATCTTCATTTCTGAATCTGACTCTCACTAAGTACAAATTATTTATGTATATAAACTTGCTCTAAGCTAAATCAATTTAAGTAAATATTTGATGAGTTTGCTTTGCTGTGTGCTCTGTTGTGTTTCCCTCATAATGATGGTAAGAATTTGTTGGTCATCTCAGCAAAAATGCAGAGTGGCAGTGTGGTTTCACGTTTGAGTGAGTGGTGGTGGTTACTGGAGGGATAGGGAGAGGGAACGGTCACCCATAGGAAATCTGAATATAAATTAAAACCAAACGTGCATCACACAAATCAGAACATTATGAATTCACAGAATGTATGTAAGGCCAGACAGTGGACAGTAGAAGAACCTGCAAACTGGAAACACAAATACAGCCAATTCTTATGTATGGTAATAGGTCCTGTAAGGTCACTGCGAACACTGGATTAGTGAATACTGAACAATGCATTGATCCCAGAGGAAATACAGATTTCGGTTCCTGCAAGTCTCTGGTCATGTTTTCACCAGCTGATTAATACATAGCCTTGTTTTATGTGTAGTTCCATTTAAAGACTATACAGTGTGTGTGTATATATATATATACACACACACCTTACATATATCTATATTCTCTAAAGACTATATATTGTTATATACAAGGGGTCTTCAAAATGTTCATGGAAATACATATTATTAAACACTATGCATGGATTTCAAAATTTTTTTGCACCAAAATAAACTTGTACTAACTTCTTATAATATGTCTGAACAGGATCTAGTTTGAGGCACTAAGAAGGATAAGACATCAGTTTGAAAAAGCCCGTATCAGAGTAATGTGAATTCTGCTAACATTGAAGCAAGAACAAATATCAAACTTATGGTAAAGCTTGGGTGGAGGAAGGGTGAAATATCTGATGTTTCACGAAACATTTTTGGGGATAATACTCCAAAGAAATCAGCAGTTTAAAAATGCATAACTGGTTTTTAAGAAGACATAAGATGAGTTGATGAAGCCCTCAATAGCAGACCAGCTACAAGGATTTTTGAGGAAAAAAATTAATCTTGCCCTCTTCATGCCCTAATAGAGGAGGGCCAACAATTAATAGGCAAAGAAGAGCTGATATCCTAGACATCTCAACTGGTTCAGCTTACACAATTCTGACTGAAAAATTAAAGTTGGATAAACTTCCCACCCTCCTTGGGTGCCAAAATTATTGTGTCCAGATGAGCTGCAGACTAGAGCAGAACTTTCTACGGAAAATGTAAACAAGTGTGGTCAGGATCCTGAAGCACTTCTCTGAAAAGCTGTAACAGGAGATGAAGCATGGCTTTACCAGTATGTTTCTGAAGACAAAGCACAGCATGGCTTTACCAGTATGTTTCTGAAGACAAAGCACAGCATGGCTGTATCAGTATGTTTCTGAAGACAAAGCACAGCATGGCTGTATCAGTATGTTTCTGAAGACAAAGCACAATCAAAGCAATGGCTACCAAGAGGTGGCAGTTGTTCAGTCTCAGCAAAGTTGGACTGGTCAAGAGAAAAGGTCGTGCAACAGTTCTTAGGGATGCTCAAGGCATTTTGCTTGCTGACTTTCTGGAGGACCAAAGAATGATAACATCTGCTTATTACGAGAGTGTTTTGAGGAAGTTAGCCAAGCCAAGTTTTGGCAGAAAAAAATGCCCTAAAAACCTTCACAGAGAGTCCTTCTCCACCAGGACAATGTTTCTGCTCATTCCTATCATCAAACAAGGGCAGTTTTGCAAGGGAAATTATTAGGTATCTATCCACCTTACGGTTCTGATTTGGGTCTTTCTGACCACTTTTTGTTTCCTAATCTGAAACAATCTTTAAAGGGAACCCATTTTTCTTCACTTAATAATGTAAAAAAAAAAAAATGCATCGACATGGTTTAATTCCCAGAACCCTCAGTTTATTAGGGATGGACTAAATGACTGGTATCATCAGTTACAAAAGTGTCTTGGCCTGATGGAACTTATATTGAGAAATAAAGTTTATATTTTATATTTTTATTTTAAATTCTATTTCCATGTACTTTTTGAAGTCCCCTTGTATATTTGAGATATATATATATATATATATTTAAAGATGATATACAAAAATAAAGACTCTGTCTATATAATTAATTTCAATTGAACTCAGCCAACAGCACTATAACTCATGCCTGAACGAAGCTTATCTAACACACGTTTTCTGCACACAGCACATCACAACCTTGTTGTACTTAGGAACACGAGACAGCACTTCAGCCCTACACTTACGGACCATTTTAAACAGTGCCATTACCACAAAAACACATAAATGTAGAAACAATGGCACTAAATAGACCACAAAAAAGGACACTTGTTGACAGTGTGACAGCAACAAGAAGGCAGAACTCTGCCTTGTTCAACCTCAGCTGAAACACGCATGTCTAGCATTGCTCTGTGCAAGTCAGCAAATGACTGTAAAAGCTCTGCAAATACAGATTTTGAGGTTACAAGTACATTTTAGTGAGTAGGTGAATTTGCAAATAGAGAATCCACGAATAATGAGGATCGACTGTACTGGGGATTGCATCCTTACTGTGGTACTTTTCAGCTTGTTGAAGCTACTCCACTCATCTGAGCCTGAGTTTGCTCATGTGTAAAATGATAATGACAGTAACTGTGTTCTAATGTGGGGAGGATTTCTATGACAATGGGTGTGAGGTGTACGGTAGATATTTAACAAATGATGGTTGCATTTTTTATCATCACAGAGCTATGCAGGGAGGAAAACACATCTTGGCAGAATAGCAAAGGAATAGCAGTGCCAGAAAAATCTGGGTTCAAATCCAAGTTCCATAACTAGGTAGCTATGTGACTTTAGGTAAGTTATCTTTTGTGAGACTCAATTTTATGTCCTGTGAAATGAACACAATGACATCGAACTCACAGCAATGTGTCTAGTGTGTAGATTAAATCAGAAAAGTGAGCGTCCTGGATTATAATGACAGCAAGGAAAGTCAGTTTCATTCTCTGCGTCTTCATATTATTTCATCATCAAGTAGAATTTTTACCCAATTGGTGGTGTATCTATAATGTTTTTAATAGAATAGGATATCCTTTCAGTTTGTCCAGAGGTCACAAAACATATGAGAAAGAGAATCAAAGGCAATTAGGTACTCATGGACACAAACATACACACTTCTTCTTCTTTCATGTTAAAAACTATTAAAAAACACTTCATGGAGCTTTGTGGTCATTTTCAAAAACAGGATTTGGGAATTACAGGGTAAACAAGAAAAGAAAATTATAAGCATTCTTCTTTAAAAGGTTCCCACATTTACTTCATTTTAATGGTTTCCTAGCATACCCAGTAAAGAAGAGTTAATCAGTTAGAGGGACTATCTCTGAATTTGATAGAAGATGGGAGCTTTAACCTGGGTTAAACAAAGCGTCAGTGGCAGTAACTAAGATGGTGAGGCATTGCTGCACTGATGCCAGGTGAGAATGCAGCTGACACTGATACGAGCTCAGAATGAACTGGACCTTGAGCCAGAGAATTAAGGAGATGAAATGAAGGACTGTTAGAAAATGTCTTATTTGAAACCTTTCTCTGTTAGATACTTCTTGATTTTAACTCATAGTCTAGTTACATAATATCTATTGAATAAAGAGATCCAGGCACAGGTGAGACATTCATCTAGAATTTCCTTGGCCCATTCTATTAGATTTTCTTGGATGAGTCTAACCAGAGGGCTGCCCTTCCAATGCTAAGGATCATCCTAGTCTTGAGTCATCAATGCAGGTAAGGAAGAGTAAATAATACCCTGCTACAGCTGTCAGAAAACTTGAACTGACTTAAAATAGTGGCCAGCCCAGTCATTCCCTAATGTGTCTCTAGGATTAGTGACATGTTCTCCAGAGGCAAAGATACGAAAGCCCTTCCTTACGCCAACTCCTTGGACCTTTGCTTCCTACAAGATCGAATCTGAGACTTCTCTCCAAATATTTTCCTGAGATCCAATGTTTTAGAGATCTAGATTTGTATTATAAACTTGCACAACTCTAAACTCCTATAACATTTATGAACAATCTTTTATCACTCAATTTATTTTGAAAATAACACATTTGATCCAAAACATGAATGAGGCTCATGACAAGTCTCCAAGCCTTTCACTTGTTCATTAATCTTAATGGTAATGGATGAGAATTAATATCCCCATTTTGTTTGTGACAAAAACCTGGATATGAATAGATTAAGCAACTAGAATGGGGCAGAAAAACAGGACAGAAAAACAAGAAACAGACCCTATCACTAGATAAGGAAAACACATGGTCAAGAACTAGGAAGTTCTTGACTTCTAATTTAGATTGCTTCTGATTGATAGAGTGTTGGGTTAATTCCTGATATAAATTAATGATATTCAAAGGCTGTTTAATTAATGCAAATGAGCAAGTTTTTAATCATACCCTTGACTATTACCCAATTTAAATTTGTGCCTTCGAGCTTTATTTCAGGAGCTTTCCTCTTGTTAATCACAATACCTTAATTCCTGTTAGTCCGCACCAAAAAACTCTAAATTTTTTTCCAGAAAATTACACTCAGAATTTAACAATCTGCTTTGCAGAAATCTTCAGTGAAGGCAAAAAAGAGTTCCAAGTCAAACATACAGGATTCAAACATGATTCTGTCATATAAAGTTAGTGCAAAAGTAAAACTGAAAAGTGATCACACTGCAGTATATACCATGTTAACAGAACAAGGTGTGAACATAATGTGAGTGTGCTAACCCTTAATCTCAGGTAATGCCTTTTACATATGAGGTCTAAGCATTGCAAAGTGATTTCTGATTTAAATGTCAATTTCCATGAAAAATAAGTTGGCTTAGAGATGCTTTTTTCCCTCATGGTTGCAAGAAGGTAAATTCTGATACTTTTAGTTAGGGCAGTATTTAAAATTATTTATTTATTTATTTGTTTGTTTGTTTATTTATTTATTTATGTATTTATTTTGAGACAGAGTCTCACTCTGTTGCCCAGGCTGGAGCACAGTGGCCGGATCTCGGCTCACTGCAAGCTCCGCCACCTGGGTTCACGCCATTCTCCTGCCTCAGCCTCCCGAGTAGCTGGGACTACAGGTGCCCGCCACCGCACCCAGCTAATTGTTTTGTATTTTTAGTAGAGACAGGGTTTCACTGTGTTAGCCAGGATGGTCTCGATCTCCTGACCCTGTGATCTGCCCGCCTCGGCCTCGCAAAGTGCTGGGATTACAGGCGTGAGCCACCACACCCGGCCTAGTTAGGGCAGTTTTATTAGTTTCATTGGCTTATCAGTTCCATTAGAAGACTGACATATCACTTATTTTAAAATAATTGGTTTACTTCTGGGAAAATATTCAGGAATCAATCTTTACACAAAGTCAAGACCATTTAAGTGGTGAATATTATATGATCCCACTCATCAGGTCAAGTCATTTAGCTATTTATGGATATAGGTCTTTTAAAAACAAGACACTTCCATGGGGGTCACACAGAGAAAGGCCTATAGAAATGGTAGTCACCAGATAATACTTGTTTTGAGAACAATTGTAGGCTAAAGCCACCTTGTTCTTATACACGTAATAAAAATTTAGGCTAAAGTCACCTTCTTGTGGAACACAACATTTTGGGTCCTAAGTGCTTTGGTTTTCAATGAACACAAATATAATTTCTATCCTGAACCTCCTCAGAAGAATGCTAATCCTGCCCTCTTCAGATCTGGTACCTGAATCATACACTTCTCACTCTAGCAAGCAATACAGACGATTTGAACAAGCTAGATTCCTAGAATGAAGGGTGATGGTGCTCATGTAGTTTGGAATGAAGAGGAGCTGGAATGTAAGTGAGAACAAGCCAGTGTTTTCTTGGTCCTGTGTCCAGGGCAGAGGGGTTGTGCTAGGCCTGTTTGATGACAGTTTTCCACCTGTCATCTCCAGAATGGTAGGGGAAATTCATCTGACTGTCGCCGTGATTGAACTCTTCCTTTCGTGGCTTTGCCTCATTGGTACAGAAATCTAGCTGTAAAATGGACCTACTCTGTTGATAACAAAATGTTGAGTTATCTTTTAGGTATTACAGAGCCCCAAACTGGAAGTCATGTGGTTCAGGCATGTGCAATGGAAAAAATGTTGACCTCTAATTAAAGACCTGAAACCAATGAATCCTCCTTTTAGAACCAATAAGACTGGGACATCATCAGAACCTGAATGACAAACTCTTTTGGAAGCCAGGGATCCACTGGCCCAGAAGATCAGGGTCTAAAATCTGCTTCAATGTACCTTTCTGCAAATGGTAAAATTTAAAGTCTTCCAATCAGATCCTGCCAAGCCAACATTTCTTTCTCTTGCCTTCCGAACCCAGACCCCAAAACGGGGGAGGCAGATTTTTGTCTGCTCCTGTCTCCTTGCTGACCAATTTTGCTAACAAAGCCTTTATTTTCTTAAAAGCTGATGTCACATAGTATTGGCTTCTGTGCACATCAGGGCAGTGAGCCCATTTGCTTGATAACATAACTGTAATGAGCACCGGCTTGGTGTGTCTTCCTTTTATATTAGAAATTATGTTCTAATAGCTAGTGTTTCAAGCAAAAGTTTGTGAGTTCAGATAATGTGAAGAACTTCCCGGATCAATATGTTTCGAAGCATGCCAAGCACAGAATGATGGGGAAAGGTTGGGTGGTAAAGAGCCCCTAGTGTCTGGTACAGAGGCAGTGCCTCTTGTAACTGTCCCTACTAACTGTGTGGGTACTAGCACTGACTACCTAAAAAGTGCCAGGGTCCAGGGACAGGCCCGTGATAGTCAGGAAGTTCTCATCACCATTTTGTAAATGAGGAAAGAGCGGATCAGGGTCAGATAACTAGAAAATGCTCTCATCAATTCTCCAAAGCCTGAGTTTTTACTGTCAGTATAATATCTATAGCTCTGCTTGAAAAGCAGTCAGCTCTTTTAAAGGGCAAGCTATTGCCCTTGTTGTTGCTACTCTATCACCCCCAAACATACCAGGAAAAGGAAGTTAAAGACACCAATACACAGTAATGCTTCTGACACATGTTAGCATATGTGAAACAATTCAGGCTATGAGGGTATTTTTCATCTATATCATGTCATTTTTTAAATGATCACATATTTTAGAAATCAGTACTTTTAAAAATACCACAGTGTTTCTCCAGATGTCTTTCAGAATAACCACCTTCATCAGAATAAACTATGATGCTTATAAAAAATACAAAGTCCAGGATTCTACCCTGGACCAACTGATTTGGAATAGGTTGAGAATGCCATGGAATCTGCATTTTTAAAGAGTACCCCAAGGTGATTCTTATGCAAATTAAAGTTTGAGAGCCACTGCTGTAAAGGCTGGGGAACCAAAGGTCTCTCAGGAAAATATTTGCCTCTGGCACACTGAGCTTCTAGATGTAGAACTTATGCCAAGCTATGTTGTTACCAAGGGCTGCAGCAGGTGCAGAAGCCTGGGGGTACAGGAGGGTCACCAAAAGGACACAACTTTTGCAAGGCCCACATCAGAAAGAAAGAGTTGCAAACTCTGTACAAACAATTTAACAAGTAGATTCGGGCTCACCTTAGAGCAGAGAGCTATAGCTGTAGAATAACAGGGTGCACTGGGATACAACAAGTCTTTGTCAAAGAAGTGGTGTCTTGATAGCCCCAAACAAATCCTGTCATCTTTACCTCTTCCACCTTATGAAAGATTCAGCTTCAAGCAGTTGCTTCTGTATCATTTATCCAAAGTGGGCATCGGGTACAATGTGAATGGACAGTTTGATTTTTGGTTTGTATGAAGTAAAGGAGCAGAACCAACTACCCATCTTTTAAATTATCTTGCAGCTATGCTGTCTGCCTTAAAATGCCTAACTTCTTCCGTTTTATAGGAGGAAAAGGGCTCTCATAGTCAGAAGGGTTGCTTGATCGTATCAAGCAATTTCAGTTCACTGGAGTTTCACTTACAAAATAGTAGTTTCAGGAATCTCAGCAGCCCGAAATAAGAGCATTTTATGTGTCTATCATGTTCTCTGATAGAATATAAATCAGTTAAAATTCAATATAGAACCATTACCACATGCTTGTGTTTAAATTACAGAGTGAGAAAGGAATATTATCCCATATTTAAATAGCAACCACTGATAACCACTCATACTGGTGAAGTGCTACTGTGCCCGGCACTAACAAATATGTCTTTTACTCTTCACAACACCACAAGGTAAGTTGTATCATGTCCCTTATACAGGTAAGAAAATGAAGGGCTTGAGAGATTAAGTTATTTCTGGGATAGAATGTAAGTTAATGGCAGAGCTAATATCAGAACTGGTATCTCCTTGATGCTGAAGCCTGTGCTCTTAACCACTGATCCTACTTGCTTTATTTATGCTTCTTTTTAATGTTTCACAGGATACAGTAAACATGCTTTGCTCTGTTGAAGGGGATGATAGCAGTTTTTCATAGTTTGAGCTTGAATTTTTCCACTGAATGCAGTGTTCAAAATTCCTGCACAATGATGAGACAGAATAACTAATAGGGCCATTGTAGTAGTTACATCACTCAATGGTCGCTGGGGCCGTATAGATGAATGGGATGCTGTCATGTCCTCTCAAAGAAAGATGCATTCCAGCATTCACCATGGGCTGCAATTAGCATACAGATTCCCATTCATTATTATCTGTTTAATTCCTGTTTTAATCTCCTGCCATTTTGAAATGAGATATAAAGAGACAACATTCCATACAAAAATGCCTGAGGTTATTGATTTAAGGCTCAGAAAGAGGTATAAGTTTTGAACACTATAGAACATAACAACATGTTCATGTTTACAAAAGTGTTGGTGTAGATGATACTAAAAAAATAAAATACAGTGTTGGCTAATTTGAATTCTGTACTTACTGACATTGGGACCACATTGGTTTCTCACTTGTTATTCTGTCTCATCATTGTACAAAATGCGGAACACTGCATTCAACAGAAAAATTTAAACTCAGATTCTGAATCTGCAAAAGGTGATGATGGTAGTCTCTATTATATAGGGGGTGACTTTAATATCTGGTATCTCTAATGTGCACAGGGACACTGCAGGGTACAGACTGATATCTCCATTTCGTAGATGAGAAAACTGAGGCTTAGAGAGTTTAAGTAGTTTGACAAAGCTGGTTTGAGACCCAGATCTTCTGACTTTAAATCCAAATTCTTCAGCTTCTACATAAGGTTGTGTTTCTCAGAGGAGACATCCCTGGCTCCTTATGAAGTGACCCTCAATTATAACAAAAGAGAAAACTTGAAACATTTTTGCTTTTCTCCCCGTTAAAGTGTATAGACTGTTTGGGCTGGAGTGGAGTAAAGGCTGATCTTATCATAGTTTATGAACTGAGGCTTTTTGAAGTGGAGTCCTAGGGTTCTGACCACTATGTGTGGATGAGCCAGCTCCAGAGACCAGCTGGCGGAACAGAGGATGTGGAAGTGAATAACCAACTTTCAAAGACCAGATGCTGCTGTTCCCTGCCAGCTGAGGGGCCTGAACACCCCTTGGAACTCTTCTATATGTCACATTTACTCTTAGACTGGGATTCTTATACCAATTTGATTAATTTAAAAAGTTAAGACAAGAGACTAGGAATTAGTAAGAATGTAGAGAACTTTTCAAAATTTATAATAATAACTGTTGATATATATATAGTACTTTGCACAATGTGAAGTACTTTCTTGTATGTATTTCATGGTGTAATACAAAACAAACCAACCAACAAAATCCCAACAAGATCTGAAGTTTATGACTTAGATTCAAATCATGTTCTTCCTCAGTTTCCTTCTGTGTTAAAGGGGAAAGTAAAATAATAACCATGTCACAGTGGAGGTAATGACGTATTATTCTTACCTGATACCTTAGGAGAAGTCAACACTCTTGAAGAGGAGAACAAAACAAAAGATTTCCTAGCTTGCTTAGAGAGAAATGAATACGATGAGGAATGCAGTGCAGGCACTTACAAAGATAAAACAGTGACTTTAACATGCATTAAGATACATTTGGAAAAGATTCGACTCTTTTTCACTCCTCCTACAGATTCATATCTGACATGTTTGTCTTTTTTGACAAAGAATAGGAACTAACGTCAAAAGTTTACTCTAAAAAACATATTTGAAATACACAGCCTCATATCAGTGTGGTAAGGTGATAACACTTTTGGGTTATTATGGAAATATTCATGGTTATTTTATATATTACTATTAATGAAGTTAAATGTACCCCTTTTCCTTTTGATGTTTTCAGGGTTAAGTCTAGGTTTAAAAGCAAAATAAAAATAAAATTTGTGCACAAAATGTAATATAAAAATAAATATATATTTGTTCAAAAAGGGGATGTATTTCCATAAAAAAGAGACAAAAATTCTTGAGAACAGATTTTTTTTTTCCCTTCAATGTAATGAAATGTAATAAATTTGGGGTAAGTTTTGTAACTTTAAAGTCCTGGTAATTCTTATTGAAAGCTTGGATCCCTCCATATAAATATGTCAGGACGTATTTATTGTTAAATATATCTAGACATATGTCAGAATATTGCAATATGTCAAATATGCTATTGTGCAAGTTATAGGGTCACTGAACATTGTTTTCACATTTTGTTTCCTTTTGCCTCATACGTATATTATACATTTACATAGCATATAGAAAAAATTATACATAAGGAAATATTATTTTAGGGCAAATCTGTCTGCTCACAGTTATGTGAATTGGGAAACCTGGACAGATAAAGCCCATGACAAAAATCAGACTCCAGAATTCATAGAAGCAGATGATTGTAGAACTGATTGGTGATGTTGAGAAGCCCTTTATTTTCACAAGAAAAAAAAAAGCAGCCAGTTAGGAGCTGGGAGTAGAACTGATTTTTATCAACCTAAAGTACCACTTCAATTCACTGCACTAATCTGCTTACTTTGCATAATAGTTCATACTCTGCAAACTTTTCATCAATACAGTGAGGAAACTTTAGAAGTAATGAGTGTGCTGTGTGTGCATGCGTGAGTGTGTGTATGTGTGGACAAGTAGGAGCTGGAGAAGAAAGAACATTTGACAAATACTTTCCACTACCTGAAATTTTGCACATCTTTAAGAAAAGGGGCCAGGTTGAAATTTTTAAAAAGTTGTTCAGAATAGGCTTCTTCTTTTTTCTTTAAGTGAAATGTCACACCTTAAATTGTGTCTTAGCCCAAGTGCTGAAAACAGTTTAATTAAGTGTATCTATTTCAATAAATTCCTTGGGAGAACAGACTACCAAAGGGCACATAAAGAATGAGAGCATTAATTGCATTTGAGATTAGTCCTATTGAATTGAATTCTCACACACTGATGCCATTTGTTCTTAACCCTTGAATAGTAGTTGTTTATATAATCAACTATTGATAAATTTACTATAAAACAGTTCTTCCCTCAATATGGGAAGGTTAAATGTGAAAATAAAATCTCCAATCCATGTAAATAGATAGAGGGCCAACTTGAGAATAACCCAAAAGGAACACTGATGGCACATTTTATTTCATGTAGTGTTTTGGGGAGAAATAGCTGGATTCTTTGTCTACCTAATAAAAACAACTTTAGGTAACTCCAGTTCAAATAAGATTTCTAATATATAATAATACCAAGATGAAAAAAGGTAAAACTAAAGTACCTAATAAAAAATTCAATTTGTTGATATATTAATTAAATTCCCTACCTACCCAAGCCTGACTGATTCTGTCCCATGGGAATGAAGTTGAAAGATGAATTTGCTAATTAATGGTAATACAGTGAATGACACAATTAGAACAAACTCACAAAAGAACGAACATCCCTTGGTGAGAGAGTCAGTACAACTCTACAGGGGAATTCTCCACATATGTACAAGCATTTGGAACAGAACAACTGAAGTTCTATTAAATCTGCTTTAACAGGGATAATGCCTGAGGTAACTTTATAGAGAAACATAAATCAAATATGAAATTATTACCGCAGGATTATCTTTATTCACAGATAACTTCAGTCCAAAACTCAAATCCTAAGAGACTGACAATATTTTTGGCTTTTCTAATCACAGATATTTGTGCAATTAAAGAATACTTAACATACCATGTTAACCTCTGTGAATAGAACAAAATAGATTTTCCGAAAATGTATATTGCCATATAACTCTTTAAAAATATTTCACAGCTAAAGTTGGTTGATTTAGTCTGTCAAAAACAGCCACCATTCTTCCCTCACAGTACCATGATCCTTACAATGTAATTTGCAGCATCTCTGTCAATAAGTAAAATCTATTTCTTTACTTCGGGAGGCTGGGATGGACCTGTGAATTGACTTAGCCAATGGAAGTGGTGGAAGTGATGTTACCTAATTCCAAATGTGGGTCTCAAGAGACCTCCACAGCTTCCGCTCAATCTAACCTTGCCACCATCATGTGGATGAGCTGGGGCTGGGATGTTGCAGGGTGACAAAACACATGGAACCGAGGCAAGTCCCGTCCCAGGTGAGATCATTCTAGATCGTTGGCCCTCTGCCAACCCGAGAGCTACCCACAGGAGCATGAGCGAGCACAGTGGGGACTAGAAGAACCACCCAGCTGATTTAAGTCCAAATAGCTGATCTCAAAAATTACGAACAAATAAATGGTTAGTTTTTTTCTAAGCCACTTTGTTTGGAGTACTTTGTTATGTAGCAAAAGCTAACTGACAGAAACATGCATAGAATTCTTGATTTTCTTCAAAATTTTACAAGACACTGTTTATACTGCCCAACTGTGAATGATCACATCTAATTATAATGATTATGTTTGTTATTTTTATTGAGCTTAGCCATGCCGTATTTTTAAAATTTTATTTTAGACAGAGTCTTACTATGTCACCCAGGTTGGAGTGCAGTGGCATGATCTCAGCTCACTGTAACCTCTGCCTCCTGGGTTCAAGTGATTCTCCTGCCTCAGTCTCCCGAGTAGCTGGGATTACAGGCGCCCATCATCACACTCGGCTAATTTTTGTATTTTTAGTACAGACAGGGTTTCACCATGTTGGCCAGGTTGGTCTCAAACTCCTGACCTCGTGATCCGCCCGCCTTGGCCTCCCAAAGTGCTGGGATGAAAGGCGTGAGCCACTGTGCCCGGCCCTAGTAGTTCTGACATTGACTTAATAGTTAACATAACTGTGCCTTGATTTCCACACCTCTAAAATGGAGATAATGATAGTCCAGTTTGTAAAGTGTGTGAGGATTCACTGAAATGATATATATATATCATGCAATCAGTACATATTTCCTCAAAATGTGTTAGCTTATTATGATTACTTGAAGGACTTCTAAGCTATTTAAATATCTTGAAGAATATGGCTGACATCAATGCACAAGGTAAGACATGGGTGACAAGCAGTAGATACACTTTAAATAGTTAAGTGAAAATAGAACTATATATTTTTTCCTGGTTTTAAACAACTTTAGACACCTAGTAATTTTAAATGTTACATGCCCCCAATGATTCCGTGTCCTTTAGCTAATGCTTTACTTGGGAAATTATTTACTTCACATAATTAACAATGATGATAATAATATTGGTATGTGGTATTACAGATGTTACCCTGAAAACTAATGAGCTTCAGAGAAATGAAGTGACTTTCCTAGATCCACATATCAGTGAGCATTTCAACTAAGAAAAGAGCTAAGTACTCTTCAGAGAAATGAAGTGACTTTCCTAGATCCACATATCAGTGAGCATTTCAACTAAGAAAAGAGCTAAGTACTCTTGGCTAGGGGTTGATTGCTTTAGCTGTCAGAGACTACCATAGCAGGTCAAATTTCTCATACATATTGACAAAAGAAAAGAAATCATGACTTGTTCAAAATAAAGATTGAGATGTTAAAAAAAATAAGTTCATTTGCTGGTACATCTCAGTATGGGAGTAACAGGCCTATGATATTAATGCCAATTTTTACAAATAGGAAAATGGGTTTCCTTCCATGTTTGGTCCTCAGGCAAAACCCATCTTCCCAGGTTACAGAATGGGATATAAAAAAGGGTGCTAATAAAGTCCTCATTGATTTTTTTAGACAACGAGATGTGTGTAGGAGAGAATTTAATGTTCACTTCAAGGCATCGTTAATTAGCCCCCTTAACCAAGAATTCGTGCACATTTCCTAGATGTAAAATATAAAGAGCATATTGATAAATTTCTTACACATCCAATGTTTCACAGAATTATGTGTCATATTGGGCTAGACTCTTCTCCCCATTGTAAATTTCTCTCTGGAAATTGCACTGGCTTTTTCAGGAACTCTGTTGGTATATACTAGGGTCATGAAAATGACTGATTCTGAGCTTGTGGTCTTTAAGCCAAAGCTTAAGATGAATACTGGTTCCACAAGTTACTAACTCTTTAACTTTGGACAGACCACGTAAGCTTTCTCTCATTCAATTGTCTTGTCTGTAAATTGGTAATGATACTAATTCCTCTGTCGACTGCACAGGTGCTATCAGTAGCACAGAGTTATTTCTAGCTAACTTATTCCCTCCAAATGACTCCTCTTGTCATCCTCTCACTCCAAATGTAAACATATGCCTTAAATAAACTTATTTTTTATTACTCATAATTGACAAAAATAACCTTTGCTTTCTAGGCTATGAGACAAAAGGTAAATGCATTTTTCTTTAAGTTCTTATATTGACATAGTATTTTTGGATGGCGTCAAGGTTGAAAAGTTCCTGATACATAATTCTTCAAGCACTTAATCTTAGTTATTGTATCCAATAAATACCCTAATCAGTATCTTGCTACATAAATAAGCTCTTCCCAAAAGATTCATTTGTTATTTTAGGCAACTAAAGTATTATTTCAGGGCACAGAAGCAGCAAGATTACTGATATTTCTAGGCCGTGCAGAAAACAAAACAAAACAAACAAAAAACAAAACCCCAAAACAAAAACCCAAACCCATGAGCCAAATGACAGTTTTGAATATAAGTACCAGATAGGAAGGAAAGCTGAGCATCAGTGGTATTTTCAGCCACACTTAATGTCTCCACTGATCTAGTCTTGTCTGTTTCAGCTATAGTAGACCAACACTCCCACACAGACAAAAGTGGTTCCTCTATAGAGTGAAAACATTAACTGTGAAGGTTTCTGATTTACAAGTATAAACTCCCATACTCACACGGAAATTTCTGACTCAATGAATAAAACAGTAATAAGCTGTAAAACATTTTAAAACTATAATGTAGGATTTGTTTTATGCCCTGATATTTGTAAGTTGGAGCTTTTCCACTTGTGCTAAGGTATTTAGATTTTAAGTACCAAATAAATAAACGTTTATTCATCATGTTTTTATTTTCTTTAAGTACTAAAGTAATTCTCTGCATGATTTCACACGCAAACATACAACTTTAAGATGAAAGCTTAGCTTTGTACTATTGGTGATTATAAAATAATTTCTGCTCTCACAGTGTTTAACTCTGTGTTTTAAACAAATTCTAGTTTCTAGTTTACTCTGACTTTTACCTCCTGTTCTAATACAATTTCATGTATATATGACATATTCTTCACCTTAAGTTATCTAATTCTAGGTAGTATTTACCTAAATTATGGGCAGTGCTGAGTAACAGTTATTTAAAAAGTGAAACTTTTAATTATAAAAAAGGTTGGGCCAGGCATGGTGACTTACGCCTGTAATCCCAGCACTTTCGGAGGCCGAGGAGGGTGTATCACCTGAGGTTAGGAGTTTGAAACCAGCTTGGCCAACATGGTGAAACTCTGTGTCTACTAAAATTTCAAGAATTAGCTGGGCGTGGTGGCAGGTGCCTGTAATCCCAGCTACTTGGGAGGCTGAGGCAGGAGAATTGCATGAACCCGGAAGGCGGAGGCGGCAGTGAGCTGAGATTGTGTCACTATACTCCAGCCTGGGTGACAGAGTGACAGTCTGTCTCAAAAAAAAAGAAAAAAAAAATTAAACATACAGCCAGGCATGGTGGCTCATGCCTGTAATCCCAGCACTTTGGGAGACTAAGGAGGGTGGATTGCTTGAGACCAGTAGTTTGAGACCAGCCTGTGAATCATGGCAAGATCCAGTCTCTACAAAGAATTTAAAAATTAGCCCAGCGTGGTAGCATGTGCCTGTGGTCCCAGCTACTCAGGAGGCTGAGGCGGGAAGACAGCTTGGGACCGGGATGTTGAGAGACTGTAGTGAGCTGTGTTCGTGCCACTGCTTTCCAGCCTGGTTGACAGAGCAGGACCTTTTCTCAATAAATGAATAAATTAATTAATTAATAAAAATAAAAAATTAAACCTACAGAAAAAAGAGTACAATGGACACTCATTTCAGGTCACACACAGATTCAACAATTAGGTAATCTTTTGTCATTTATTTTTCTAACACTAGATTTCATAGAATGCATGAAATTTATAAAGAGATTCTCTACAGTGATATTATCAGAACTGTGTATTAGAGTTCATTTTTCTGGTGTTGTCTTAAAAATAGGCAAAACAATGGAAAATAAAGTATAATTTTTCTTCTTCTGCTATTTTCAAATGAGATGAGACCCGCAGTGAATTTTTCTTATCAAGCTTTTTTTTTTTTTATGGCGTATTTCTGCAGGAGCATTAAAGTGTACTCTAGTTGCAGATCAATATGACACTGACTAAATATAGATTTACTTAGGAGGTAGACTGAAAGGAGCCATGTTGGACAAATGAGTAAATAATGTCTCTTTTAACAAGTTCATAATTATGTATTTTATTACATAAGCTCTTCCACAAATAGCTCCAGGGAACCGTTACAAACCATGCCTAAATAATGCTCACTCTTACAACCAAACCAAGTGCTACAGGCAGCCACAAGACTGGAGAATAAAGCCCTGGAAGGGAACAAACGACATGAGTCACATTATTGCCTTTTCTTCCTTCTTGAGAAAAAATGAGATTAAGAAAAACACTGTCTGCAGAAGCCAGGGAATCCTAAAGAAAATCATTTATCTTGTGATATTTGACAAGTGGTGTATGGATGAGAAAGGAGAAATATTAATAAAATATTACACATATCTATTCTACACCTTTAAACATAATAGACAAATTAAATACAAACAATATATGTAATGAGTATATATTATATACCAATTATGATGTTATCTTAAGCAATAAAAATAGCTTTTTGTCTGTTTGTTTGTTTTTTTAAGAGACAGGGTCTTGCTCCATCTCCCAGGCTAGAGTGCAGCAGTGCGATCACAGCTCACTGCAGCCTTGAACTCCTGGGCTCAAGCGATCTAGGGATCCTAGCTGGGAGCATCACCAGGTCCAGCTTTTTTTTTTTTTTTTTGGAGATGGGAGTCTTGCTTTGCTGCCCAGGTTTGTCTCAAACTGAAGTGATCCTCCTGCCTTGGCTTCCCATCATGTTGGGATTACAGGTGTGAGCCCCTGTGTCTGGCCCAAAAGCAAAAGGAAAAGGAGAAAGAACAAAAAGGACAAGTCCTTGCACTTTGGTTTCTATACGGCCACCTCTCAGTGCTCTGTGCACACTGGCCTCCCTGCATGGAGTTCTTTCTCCTTTCTTTTTCACCTTGAATTCCTATATATTTTTTAAAGATGTACCTCAAGTATCATCTCCTTCAAAAAGTTTTCCATAACTAATCTTGGCAGCCAGCTGTTCCTCTTTCTGATAACTATAATAAGGGCTAACATTATGGAGTGCTTACTGATACACTAACTGCTTTATATGCTTTGCCTTATTTAGTTGTCAACAACACTCTGAAATAGGCACTTCTTATGCCCACTTCAGACATGAAGAAACTGAGCCATTAGGTGATTTACCCCAAAACACGCTTTGTAAAAATGTTCAAAGGTTTTGCAGAAATATTTGAAATTATTTGATAGGCAAGAATGATGTCTTTTTCACACCAATTAACTGGCACCAAGCAGTTCCTCAATAAACACTTGTTGAATAAATGAATGCAACCTACAATGAATATCCTCCTACTACATGGCAGATAAATGAACCAGTATGTAAAAACCTACTAATCTCTATGGATTGGAGAGACGTGTCATAAATTTTACCTTCTCTATAACACTTTGGGTCTCAGAGGTGCTTGTGATTTATCTCAAATGGGATCATTCAAATAATAAACTGTAAAAATAATGTAAGGTTGGTGCAAAAGTAATCGCGGGTTTTGCCATTACTTCAATGGCAAAATTCACGATTACTTTTGCACCAACATAATTCAGGCTTTCTGTTTACAGAAGGGTAAGTTAAAACCCCTAAGAGAACAACAATATGCCCAGGGATATGTAATTGGTCAGCAGGGAAGCTGGAACTCCAACCCAAGCCACCAAATTCCCAGCTCTGTGCCCCTTCCCCACAATCATGTATATTCCCACATCAGTTATTCTGTAACTAAGTTCTGCTGATGGTCATCAAACAAGGGGAAAAAAAGCGTGTTGATTCTAGAAAATGAAAGAAGCATTAATTATGGAGCACATACATTCTATTCTTTAAATATCATATCTATTGCCTTGTGAGTAAGCCAAATGCCACTTGTCATAGGCCACTTGATAGAAATGACTGTATCTTGGAGTTTAACAGATACAAGTTGGAATCATTTACTAGTCATATACCTTAGGACAAGACACTTAACAGCCTATGAACCTCAGTTTCTCCCTTGTAAAATGGGAATGATTAAATTTACTTCAGACAGCTAGTGGGAAGATTGGAAGTATGGGTTTGTTAAGATTTGCTTTCATTTTAATCCCCAAGGTTGGTAATTGTTTTTAAATGTACCCAGGATTTGTCTTAGTGTGGTATGGTAATGCATGCAGACATGGACCTTAATCTCACAAAGGAAGGAGCATAGATCTCTAGGAACAGGTATCTTAGATAGGGCCACATGGGTAAGCACCAGGGCTCTCAGGGAGGCAGGAAAGACGAGGAAAAAGCCTGGGCAAAAGCCTATATTGTGATTTTTCTGGGGAAGAATGGACAAGATAGGGTAAGTACAGTGAGCAAGCTTAGGGTTGGGTAATTTTAATCACATCAGTGAGTTCTAGCAGTGTCTCTAGTCATCTGTTACCTGGTCATGAGATGATTTAGGGCAAAGGAATATTGGCTTGGTAAGAGTTAGATAAAGGGGGTGACTGGAAGTATGGGTTCTGGACTGGTTGGTTTGCATACGAAAGGCAAATACACAGGCAAATTGTTCACTATCTTGTTTTTTTTTTCTTTTTTGAAACCGGGTCTCACGCTGTCACCCAGGTTGGAATGCAGTGGCACAATCTCAGCTCATTGTAACCTCTGCCTTCTGAGCTCAAGTGATCTTCCCACCACAACCTACTGAGTAGCTGGACTACAGGTGCATTCCACTACACCTAGCTAATATTTCTATGCTTTGTAGAGATGGGCTCTCGCCATGTTGCCCAGGTTGGTCCCAAACTCCTGAACTCAAGCAATCTGCTCGCCTCAGCTTCCCAACGCACTAGGATTACAGATGTGAGCCACCGTGCCTGGCTTTTATTTACTATTTTTAGGAATTAGCTAGCCGTGGGAGAGGTAGTCTCTCCAGGATTAGCAAAGCCTCAACGTGTCAAAGCATCATGAAACATAATATCAAAAAAACCCTCCATAAGTAATACACTAATCTTAATAGAAAATTAAACGAACACTACTGAAGACGGCTGCTCAGACTCCTGTTATTAAATAATGTGGTCTGCAGCATGTAGCGTGAATGTGGGACACATGTTTCACAGCATCCACTAGAGAGACACAGAGAGAATGAGAAAGCAAAAAGAGACACAAACAAGAACAACAAAAGAATGGAATATTCTCATTCACTTCTCATCTATTTCTTCTCATAGAAAAGCATATCCAAGCACTATTTTCCTGATCAAGCTTTTCTATTTGTATGATTCAGTTTCCTCTTATTTTATAAATATAAATTCCCAGGGAGCGTAAAAACGCTTAAGATTCGGATTGTGAAATGTTCTTGACAAACTCTAGGTCAGGGTTTCTCAACCTTGGCCCTATTGAAATTTGGGGCCTGATGAGTCTTTGTCTGCTCTGTCCTTTGCCTTGGAGTTTTGTAGCATGTTTGGTCCCTACCAACTAGATGCCAGCAGCACCGACACACAAATGTGATGATCACTAATGTCTCCAGGCACTGCCAAATATCTCTGATGGGCAAAATCAGTCCCAGTTGAGAACCAGTGTTCCAGATAACTCATGGTTTACTTCAGCCATGTTTTCATATAGCTCTTTATAGTCAGGATCCTGAAAGTCATTTATCATTTACAGTTGAAATAATCTTTAATGACAGACAAGTGAATGTATTCTCCCTGCTCTCAAAAAAGAAAATGAAGTCACAAAGCATGGAGAGCTAAATGGCAAACTTAAGATGAGACTTAGAAGATGCCATCCTGAAAGAACAATCACAAACTCCTTGCGGAATAGATTGAAATTTGTTCAGGTACATCTCTGCTTTGCAAGGCAGGACATAAACTTTCCCAAGCTGCTCTAGTTGTGCTTTGGTGAGGAGAGAAATTAAAAGAGACTTGGAAATTTTTCTAGGATCCTTCACCGGCTCTAACCTTGTAGAGGAAAACTTACTTAACAAATAGGCATCTTGGTGCTTTTGCTTCTTATTTTCTTAAACAAGATGAACATCAAATAAACAGACAAACTCCAAGTTGACTCATGTCAATACTGGTTGCAAAAACACACAAGAAACATAACGACTATTTGAGATTTGCTGTAATAAGATGGGCTAGAAGTTCACAAATACAAAGACACATGCCTGGAGACCTTAAGGGCAACCTCAAGTCCCTTGATTTTTCTGTACTCCTGTTGGTTGGAATCTGATTAGCAGTGACTAAGAAAGGATGTAGGTAAAGTTAGAGAACCAAATAGAAGCTCAAAAGAATAAACCAAATGCAGATAAGGACCAAGGAAACACGTATTTTTACAGGCAACAGATACTTTTGGCACACAATAAAATGTTTCTATATTACATTACATTTGTCTTCCTATTATTTGTGGTCACCAAATATTCATTCTTATTATGAAAAAGATTATTATATTGATTGATCCAGGGTTAAGAATATTGAATTTAAACTATGTCAGATTTGAATTTTTAATTTATGTCTTCTGTGTTCTTAGTTTATTATGTTGTGGCTCATAAATTAAGAAAAGTGTTTTCTAAGAGATAAATGTTTACTAAAGAAAGATTCATTGAATACACACATTGAAAACATAAGGCTGAACAAGGCTGACTGGGTTCTCTAAGGTTGCTTATAGAAGTGAAGGATACAAAATTGGAACATGATTAATTCTAGTGACAGAATTTTAAAAACCTTCTTTTCCAACCTGCTCATGTAGTTCAACCAGCAAAGGTACTGAATTTCACATTTGTCTGAGAAACAAATTTCACATGCCAGGCTTTTATAAGTTCAAATCTATGGGATGTATTGTTTCCATAACTATTGTATGTGTTAGTGATATTTCACAGAGCCATAAAAGAAGGTAAGCCTGAACTAATTAGAATAGTGATTGAAGAAAATGCCTCTATATTTTTATTACAGTGAAATACTCCCACTTCAAAATGGATTAAGTATGTGGTATATAGAGAGATGGTTTATTGATTTCTGCATTTGGTTGTCACACTTTTGTAGGCGTTGGCTGGCATACTAAAGCAGTCACACCTTAAAGCTCTAAAATGTGGAGAATATATTCATTTCCCATTGTGTGGAATGCACATAATTCTTAGGCACTGACCTGATTCTCTGGAGGATTAGGTACCTTTTTATCCACACTTGTTTTTGGTTTAAACTGAGTAGCTACCCTTTTTGTTTATCAGCTTAAAGTATTTATGTATTACAGAAATCTGGAATTTTGTATATAGAAGGATTTGCCCAAGTTTTGCTTTTAGTCTCTTTGTCCTCTTTTTTATTTGAGATGTTGTTTAAATCTATCCCTTTCTAGAAAAGGAGAAAAAAAAAAAAACCCAAAGCAATGATGTTCTTCAGTGCCTTGGGAAGTGTAAATTTATTTGATATTCCTTCACGGTTATATGTTTAAACACATGAAATAGGTAAACATATAGTAGTTTTGCTGAGACTTTTGGTGAAAATGGCTGAGTGAATTCATATCTTCTCTGGTTCCAGATACACCAGTGACAGAAAAACTATAACACAAGAAAAATAAAAAAGCCATAGAGATGAAGCAATACAAAATATGAAATAATAGTTATCAGACACGGAGTAAGGATTGGGAAGCTCCAACATATATTTGATAGAACTCCCAGAAGAAACAATAGAGAAGATAGCAGAGAAGAAACGTACAGATTTAATAATAGTTGAGAATTTTCGAAGGAAAGAAAATCCTGATTCCTGAGATTGAAAGTAATTGTGATGTTAGCCTCCCCAGTCCCAATAAACATAATGTAGAATAGAGACAGAAGTATACTAATACTGTGTTGGAGGGACTGTCAACATAAGGTTTAAAATTAATGGGTATGGTCTTTCAAGTGAAAAGTCCTATAATAAATGCACTACCTTAATATTTATTATGGTGAATCTAAGGACAAAGAAGATTAACTATGACACATCATTTATTTTTTACAAACTCTGAAAAACAACAGGAAGTCATAATTTGAGATAATGTAATTGTGTAAAGCTTCTCATTACTTTCCAGAACCAATATAAATGTATTCGTTCAGTGATTTTACTAACAATAATTATATATACAAATTTTTCTTCTGAATTTTTCATGGTTATTTTCTTTGATTTTATAGGATAAATAGAGTCCAGTAAAACCTGGGTCAGTATTTTTTTTTAAAGGTAACAGTACAAATTCCAGTTCTATAAACATAGGTCCTACTTTGAGCAACTGTAATTTCAAATGCCCCAAAAGTGATACATTAAAAAGGTTTTACACTTTTATAAATATAAGGCTCACTATAAGTGAAATAATAAAATATAAGTGAGTCATATTTATAAAACTATAAAACCTTTTTAATCTATCACTTTTGGGGCATTTGAAATGACAATTGCTCAAAAAGAATAATCTGATCAAGGAATCTCTGGTGATTTTTCTCTAATGCTGTCAGCCCAGAGGTGTTGAAAACAGGATTAAATTTTCTACCTTTCATGGAGACTTTTATTTTGATTTCCTATTGCATTAGAAAATGGCCCATGTTCTTAGGGCCTTTGAAGGGGCCTCTCACTTTTGGCCTTACCAGGCTCCTCCTCACCTACTCCGGGGCTCTGCTGACTTCACCTTCCTAAATACCATTCCATCCTTCTGAGGGGCCATTCTTAACGCTGTCTCCATCACCTAACCCACTTCCCCAGTTACTGACATCAAACATTTCTCAAGGCTCCAGCATTTCCTTACCTAAACAACCCATACTTTTTCTTGCACTGATACGGTTCGGCTGTCTCTCCACCCAATCTCATCTTGAATTGTAGCTCCCATAATTCCCACGTGTTGTAGGAGGGGCCCGGTGGGAGATAATGGAATCATGGAGGGTGGTTTCCCCCATACTGTTCTCATGGTGTTGAATAAGTCTCAGGAGATCTGAAGGTTTTCTAAGGGGAAGCCCCTTTCACGTGTCTCTCATTCTCTCTTGCCTGCTGCCATATAAGATGTGCCTTTCACCTTCCACCATGATTGTGAGGCCTCCCCAGTCACATGGAACTGTGAGTCCATTAAACCTCCTTTGCTTTATAAATAACCCAGTCTCAGGTGTGTCTTTATCAGCAGCATGAGAACAGAGTACTACAAGCATCTTAGAGAATTTACACATCTTTTTATCTAGTGAAATTATATATCAATATGACTTCATTTAGTTCTTGATATGCTAACACATGCAAAGGATTGTGGGCTGGAAACACTGAGAATTTACAAAGGATTTTAAGTTAGAATGGCCCCTGTTTTGCAGGAATTTACGATCCCTTTGAGGAGTAAAGACAGGACGTTAATTCATTTGAAGAAAACTAGAGCTACATGGCAATATATAAATGCCAGGGGAGTGGTGAAATATCACCATTTCAGAGTCCACTATTCAGAGAATTATCAAGGTTTTTCTCCTATTTAGCGTTTGCCATGTAGGCTTCTTTTTTATTTTTTGAGATAGAGACTCACTCTGTTGCCCGGGCTGGAGTGCAGTGCCACAATCTCGGCTCACTGCAACCTCCACCTCCCAGGTTGAAGGGATTTTCCTGCCTCAGCCTCCTGAGTAGCTGGAACTACAGTCACGTGCCATCTTGCCCGGCCACTTTTTTATTTTTAATAGAGACAGGGTTTCACCATATTGGCCAGGCTGGTCTCAAACTCCTGACCTTGTGATCGGCCTGCCTTGGCCTCCCAAAGTGCTGGGATTACAGGTGTGAGCCACCGTGCCCGGCCGCCATGTAGACATCTTAATGATGATTCCATTGATTAGCTGATGCTTATTATACACTTCCAAATGCAAGTATTTAGGTGGTCATGACATATATTTGTTAATCTTATCATAATTTATACCCAATAAGATCTAAAAAGTGATAAAGAAGAGGCAATATATAAATCGTATTCCCCAAAGGTGTTAAGATATATATTTTTTTGGTGTGTGTCCTGTTTTCTGGATAATAGTGGCTTGGATCGTCAAGTTACCTCTAACATTAAGCATCCCACTTTCAGGAACATACGGTTCCAGGCAGGGTTGTCTTCCTGTTTTTCATCGTTGACATCGCAAGAGCGCTGGCTCTGTCTCCTCCTGCAGCGCCAGTGTCAGCATATTCAGTAGGCGATTCATTTCTGTCACCTGCATCATAATCAGCCTCTGCATCCTATCGCCTAATGCATCACTGTCAGACCCCCTGACTTCTTGATATCTCTGTCCCTGTGAGAGGCCTGGAGATCAAATCACACCTGATAGCGAAACTCAGAGCCAGAACATTCTGTCTGAGGAAGTGAACCAGGAGGGGCACATTTCAGTGTGCTAACTTCATGCAACCTCCCTGACAGTCCTCGATAATGTTACAGTTTTCCAAGGAGCATCTTCGTTTATTTGACGTTAATCACTTTGTTAGGTCCTGCAACAGAATCAGTCAAGTGCCAAGTGCTGCTGCTTTCTGTGCTGCCTGTTTCCTGCCATTACTGAGACTCCAGGCTTTACTGAGGCCCTGGTCGTCCCACTTGGACTCCACTCTCCTCTGACATCACCACCATGTGGTTCAAACCCAATGCGGTTGCTGAGTTAATTTTGGCATTTGTCACTGACACAATAAATACCTCAAAAACCATTTCAACTTTGTTATTCTTCAGTTCCAATCAATGCAAATAATCTCCTACACCTATATAAAGAATGCTGTAGGACATTAGCGAATCTGCCAACTCAATCATCTGGTGAGTTCATTTTTCTCCAACCATGCAAACTATCATGTCCCTACTTAAAGTCTCTTTTTTTATTCCTACCATGTTGCTTAGCCTCTCTTTTCTCCACCATCACAGTTTTATTTGAATAGAGACACCATTAAAATAGACTTCAGCTAGTTGAACTGAATACAAAGAAGACAGACTACCCTTCCAAGTCTCTTCTTCCAGCACAGTCTTCTCTACAATATGAAGATTTATTGTCCTGCGTATGTTGAAAATGAAGCTCCACACCCATTGGCAATAGGCCATGAACTCTGAGTTGCTAACAGATTTGAAAATAATCCATTGTTAAATATCCTCATCTGCTCTATACAGCACCCATAGCTTAGAAATGCCAGTCACTTGGCTGGTGTTAGAGACAGACCTAAAATACCTTGAAGTAAGCCAGCTTATATCATAATGTTAGCTTTAGTCCCAGTGCTGTACTTTCACCAGCTGAGTTAATGGACTTAGGCACACATTTGTTACTCATTGACAATGATAGACTCAAGTGTTATTGTGGTTGAAACAGATTCCAGAGATAATGTATTCCAGTTCCTTGATTTTATAGCTTAACATGGAAAGAACAGAGAGATTGAGGGACTTGCCCGAGGCCACTCAGCTTTGTAAGTTTGTATCTTTATTATTTTAGAAATTCTTTTCCAACGCTTTAGTTCTCCATGAATTTGAAGTTTCCAGAGAGTATTTCCTGAACAGTGTTCAGAGGAAGGCTCCTGGAAACGCGGGATTCTTTTTTTTTTTTTTTTTTTTGACAGAGTTTTGCTCTTGTTGCCCAGGCTGGAGTGTAACAGTGCAATCTCAGCTCACTGCAACCTCCGCCTACAGGGTTCAAGTGATTCTCCTGCCTCAGCCTCTCGAGTAACTGGGATTACAGACATTCACCACCACACCCAGCTAAATTTGTATGTTTAGTAAAGACAGGGTTTCACCACATTGGTCAGGCTGGTCTGGAACTCCTGACCTCAGGTGAGCCACCAGCCCCAGTCTCCCAAAGTACTGGATTACAGACGTGAGCCACCATACCTGACCTGGAATATTTTTAACACAAGAGAAACTCTGCCTTCCAGTTTCCGTGTGTGGTCAAGGAGGGCAAATGAAGGAGAAAAAGGGAAGAGGAAGGGAACATTAATTGAGCATGCAGGTGCATCCTATCAACCAATAAGAGGTAGCATTTATTGAGGGCTTGCCATGAACCAAACACTGTTCAGAATACTTCACATATATTGTCTACCTATTAAATCGTCAAACAGCTCTATGAAAAAGAACTGTTTTAAAAAAATCATCCCTGTTTTACAGATGAGGAAACACAGCAGAGTCTCCCAGTTAACAAGTGGTAGAGTAGGAAGCAAGTCAAACAGTTAACAAGTGGTAGAGTAGGATGCAAGCCAAACAGTTAACAAGTGGTAGAGTAGGAAGCAAGTCAAACAGTTAACAAGTGGTAGAGTAGGATGCAAGCCAAAGCACCGCGTTATCTTGCCTATCAGAAACCTCATCATCACTCCGTGGAGGGCTGTTATTGTGCCAAATTTACAGATGAGGAAACTGAAGCTCTTAGGAATTGTATGACTAAAGACAGGGAGGTGAAAGCAGCTGGTTATACGGTCTAGTCTACCTCTTTTTATTCTGCCATGCAATTCCAGGATGCAGAGATCCAAAAATGATGACAAGGCATTTTAACCCTAATCCAGAGAAGCTGAGTCAAGGTCAATTTAGCAAATTAACTAATAAAAAGAGTCGATGACTCAATAATATATTTTGACTTTCTCATCCTTTCTCTCTGTCGTGAAGGAAAGATAAGGCAGATTTTAGCTAGGACACTAGGTCTAGAAAAGTTCTTCACAAACATGGGATGAAGTGCACAATGTGGTTACCCCTTCCCAAATGCCTAATATAGTTTCCAGCACAAAGGCTTTTCAACAAACATGTGGCAAATGAGATTATAATGCCAACCTGGCATGCCACTGCCCTAAACTCTCCATCATGGATTGGTTCTAGTGGCTTATCTGATTCATGAAAGAAATTTCCTGTGGGTCATTATCTCGAGGAAGTCCTCTGTCTGTCGGTGGTGGTGAATTTTAAGGCAGCTGTGCCATACGATGGAAAGAGAACAAAGATTTAATCTGAATTCACTCATGAAATACAGCTTCAGGGTGTGAATCCCAGCTCCGGCAGGGGGTTGAGCAAACAGCAATATCATCACTGTGGTTTTTCACTTAGGATGTGTAACTTGTCAGAGCAGTGAAATCTCTTATGAGATGTGTGTTAGGATGATGTTGTTCAGGCAGAAGGCTGTTCAACAGTACACTTCCCTCAAGACATTTTTCAATTACAGATGCATTGCAATTAGAGATGGAAAAAGGCTGGATGGGGTCACTAAGTTTATTTCATCTGGCAGAATGGACACAGCCTGAGATTTTGTTTTTCATATAAAACATCTTCTAAAATCCAGCTTATATAATTTCACGTGGGAGGCTTGTTCATAATCTTACAATCCAAAGACTGTTTCCCACTAATATAACTTGAAATTTGACCTCATTTTCACTACTTTTTTTCCAAGTGAGATCTGTTTACTGATTTTACCAAATTATCTTCCTAGTTTGTTTCTTAGGATGAGAGAATGGTTATTCCTGTAATGGCCCTAAAAGATTGCCTAGCCCAAGTTATTTATTCATAAAAGGAAATCTAAGGCTCAGAGAGGCTGAATTAGAGCTCTTAGCTGCTTTTCAATCGATTTTCAATCCACCTGCATTAGGACTTTCACCTGAGTTTTTATTACCTTTTCATTATATACAACCTGTAACCACCATCTTCTAGGGTGTGAGTCTAAGCTGTTAAATCTAGGATGAAATTTCTTTTTAATTATGGCAACAGAAAAAAAGTACTTAACAGCTGAAACACCTGTTTGTATTTATTATATTTTGAGAAATATAATTTGATCAGTGCTAGATGTCATGCTATATAACAATGATTAGTATTTTATAGGGTACAATTAAAATCAAAACACTATTTTTCTTGCAAAGACATCTGCATAAAAAGCAGCATTCTAAAAACAAGTCAACATTTAACATGCTAAACATCAGCTACAAATATTTGGCCTTCAGGGCATAGAGCTTTTTTTAACACTGCTAAATTTTTACATTTCTTGGTAAAATTGTTTATTCACTGTTTTGATGCTAAATGTATATTTGTTGTGGGTGACAGAAAAACATTTACAGACTAGACGCATAATAGTAAGTTGCCAAAATACAGATACTATCTTTTGTTCTTAGTTATTGTTATGGGCTGAATTGTATCCCCCAAAAGAGGCACATGTTGAAGCTCTAATTCTCAGTCTGATTGTATTTGGAGATAGGGTTTTCAGGGAGGCCATTAAGGTTACATGAAGTCATAAGGGTGGGTTCCTAATCCAATACGGCTAGCACTCTTACAGGAAGAGACACCAGAGAGCTCACTCTCTCTCCGCCATGTGAGGACACAGAGAGAAGGCCACTGTCTGCAAGTCAGGTGGCGAATCCTTCCCAGAAACTGAATTGGTCAGAACCTTGATCTTGGACTTCTAGTCTCTAGAATTGAAATAAATGTCAGTTGTTTAAGCCACCAAGTTTGTGGTATTTTGTTACAGCAGCCCTAGCAGGCTAATTCCGTTATAGCTCCCCTTCTTAAAGGTGAGAACTTGATGATGCTTGGCAGGGAGTGGAGGGTATGTTAAAGTATGCAGGTTTTGACTAAGGTCTAGATATGAGGAAGAGCCCTAGCAAATTTATAGATGAGGTGGGATTTTCTCAATACTGTAGAGTTTCTCAGAGATGACAGTATTCCATGGAGCTGGCCCCAAATCTCCCTATTACTTCACCCCATTCCATCTTACCCCAGTCCTAGCTGCCTTGGTAATTTCCTTTCTCCCTGTAGATTCATACATGAGGCCCAAAGAGAAGGGTATCAAAACCCACATTTTGACATCATTGGTTGTAGAATGGTAGAAGTCAACAAATATTTTTATTCCATCAGAGATATGAAAATTCCATCATCAATCGGATGTATTACCATGCATCTGACTAAATCCATAAACAAATTAGCCAATATAACAGCCAGTATAAGTGTCTCTTTTAAAAATATTTTGCATTTGCTACTTTGCATTTAATTCAGGTTAAAGTTCCAAACATGAAATTGAAGTTCCTCTTCCGTCAAATATGCTTGTGTGGCAATTACAGGAAGAAATTGAAAATGAACCAAATAAAGGCATGTTTAAGAAACGCCTTAGGGGGTTATGCCAGCTCTCATAACACCAAGTGGTTTTGACAAGCAGTCTGAAATCCACTAATCACTTGGGTAAAACTCTTCCGCTTGTTCCCGTTAGTTTCAACTCAAACAGCAATCTGACTTGACAGGTTTACTGTAGCCTTAAGGAGAAGTGGATGTAATGCAAGACACAGCCTTGAAGGTAAAAGGTCAGCATTGAGAGTCTGAAACCACCTGGCATCTTCAAACGATATTTTCTACTGTTGCTTTTGGACATACTTCACTAGAAGACCCTTTCAAAACTTTAATTTCTTGCTTGGAAGTCACAGGTTAATGACAGTTAACAAGAAGTTAAGGTACAATATAACATCTTTATATAGCATGCACTTCGCTTTGTGGTTTTCAAAAGGAGGATGGCTTTGAAAACACAAATGTACAGCTTGGTTTTTTTTGCAGCCAAAATAAAAATTTTCTTAGTTAAAAAAATCCTCCCCCTTGTAAGAGATATTCTTGTGCTGTAAGCCCCAATTAAGAAAAAAAAAAACTTACAAGGTTATTCAAGTTAACTGTGGTATGCAGTATGGCCCGGCTTCCTCTGATAATGACAAAATCTATTTCACTAGTGACAAGTGTCTCAAAGGCTGTCTATCTTTTGACTACAAAGAACATTGAGGGATATCTATTTTAATATGTCAGTATCAAAGAGAAATTTGTTCTCATAGCCCCGAGATGCTCCCAGCACACTGAGCAAACATTCTGAGCAGGCAGTGGTTTTGGCTTTGGGCCACATCTCAGGAAAGCCCACACTTATTCCTGCTGAGTCTTCTTTGAACTATGGTACTGTGGGTTCCCCTTTGTCTTCCAAAGCTGAACCTTAGTCACCCCCACACTTTGTGAGTACCTTGGTATGGAATCTTCCTCATGTTTCTCGGAACATGTAAGAAATGTCTGAATTGACTTCTGAGACAGTGGTTGATGCATTAGAGGCTGCATGGCAGGAGCCACGTTTGCACACCCCTAAGTCTTATAGCTCTTACTACATCTTCCAGGTATTGCACTGAGTTCTTTATCTGCATTATCTCATTTAATCCTCATGACAGTCCTATGGGGCATAAACTTTAGCAACTCTGTTTTATGAATGAGGAAGCAGAGGATCTGTGTGTTAAGGAACAATCAATCCCAAAGTCAGCTAGAACAATAATGTGAACATGCATGTACAAGCTGACTCCTATGTAAGGAAAATCAACTGTTTAGATATGGCATATGATTTGAAAAAATCAATTGTATTATTTAAAACCATAATACATGCTTCTGTATAGAGTTTCATCACTGCAAGCATCTCTGGTCCTCAATGGTTGCATTAAAGTATTCTTATAATCCAAGCGATGTCCTTGGATTTTCGAACCAATTTCCAGGCCCACAATGGCTTCTTACTGGGGTTGGTTGAGGGGAGAGGGCTTATCCAAGCCCTAACTGGGAAGAAACTGCTGGAAGAACAGGGAAGGAAGCAAAGGAGACCAGGGATGCTTTAGCTTCTTTGACGTCTGCAGATCAAGTGCTTGTATCTGGATGTGGGGACACCAGTACTTACCACTCTCTGTTCAAAAGAGACTTAAATAGAAAAGCAGTCACAAAGAAGGTATGAAAACAGGCTTTTTATTTTGAAAAGAATAAAACTTCAGTGCTCACTTCCACAGGCCTTACTTCTAGATACTTTCTATAATACTTCTCATAATCCACTCTCTTAGATTTGTCCTTGGTTATGTGTGTGTGTGTGTGTGTGTGTGTGTGTGTGCTACATACACACATAAATACATACTCACATAAACATACTCATCTACAGATACACACACACACACACATACAGATACACAGTAAATGCTTCTGTATAGTGTTTCAGAACTACAAGCATCTCTGGTCCTCAATGGTTCAGTTAAATTATTCTTTTTTTTCATCTTTTAAATTTTTATTTTCATAAGTTTTTGGGGAACAGGTCATATTTGGTTACATGACTAAGTTCTTTAGTGGTGATTTGTGAGATTTTGGTGAACACATCACCCAAGCAGTATACAATAAATCCAATTTGTAGTTTTTCATCCCTCACCCCCTTCCCACCCTTTCCCCCCAAGTCTCCAAAGTCCATTGTGTCATTCTTGTGCCTTTGCATCCTCATAGCTTAGCCCCCACTTATGAGTGAGAACCTACAATGTTTGGTTTTCCATTCCTGAGTTACTTCCCTTGGAATAATAGTCTACAATCCCATCTAGGTTGCTGCAAATGCCATTAACACAACATATAGACACATATGCAAAAACACACAGACACACACACATATGCATACATCAGAGTTGCCAGAAAAAAATGCAGGACGCTCCGTTAAGTCTGAATTTCAGATAAACACTTCTCTCCCTATTGTAATTATGTCCAGATATTGTATGGCATTTACCTATCCTCAAAAACTACTAGTTCATCTGAAATTCAAATGTAACTGGATATCCTATACTTTTATTGGCTAAATCAGGCAACTTTAATAAATAAATATGTACATGAATGTATACACATATGTACATGTATGAGTATACATATACTGTACATATGCTACAAGTATATTTAAATCTATATAACTGTATATGCAATGATGTGTAACACTTCCCAAATGAGATTAGCAACCTGTCCTTACACATGCCCGTTTATCCTAAATTTCCCATACATCAAAGTAATCACACTTGTCATTTCATCTTCAGTATCTGTTTTTCCCACTATATCATAAGCTCCATAATGACTGCAGCTACTGCAGACTTACCCCCAGCATAAAACATAGTGGATGAACTACAGAACACAGAATTAATGTGAAAGCCCACATCCAGAATTCAGCCAAAAGTTCAACCTCACTATTAAAAGCAGAGAGGACCTGTTCAGCTGTGGACAAAAGCCAAAGTCAGCTTCTGAAAGCCATGAAAGAGATAAGGGGTCTAGATGGGAAGGACTTTCACTGCGTGACAACAATGATCATATGCATTTCAGTGTCTTTATGTCAGTGATTTTGAATAAGCATGTTAGAATTTATTTTATCTTTGTAGTCGGGCTAGCCCACTGGGTAACAGCACTTTGCACATGGACATTTGTCCTATACCCCAAGCAACACTGCGAACCCTTCTGGCATGCCGCGTGCTCACCAGGTTCTGTTTTCGTATGCTACAACACACTCGAAGAGTGTCCCTTTGCCTCAAGTTCTGTTATTATGAGTGCCATTTAGAAATTTTCATTTTTGCCAAAACCATTCAAAGCAGAGGATAAAAAAGAGAGGTCAGAAATGACAGCCCCCTCCCACTCCACATTACATTAGTGGCATTTGAAAATTACAGCCTCATCAGGTTTCTCAGGAAATACTACATTTTTCATCTTTGGTGGCTGTGATTAAGTAACATTCACTTAGGACGGCTCCTACGGTGACATAGCTCCACTATAAAGGCCTCCTGGGTGGCATTCCGGTCATTAGAAACTATACAAACTATTAGGAAACAGTAGCCGATCTGCTAACAAACCCTTCAAATTACAGTTTCCTTTCTAATTGTGGCAAAGAAGACTGAATTCACAAGAGTTTTGGAGTTGGATAAAATAGATATATGTTGAAATACACACACACACACACACACACACACACACACACACAGAGGAGTCTCACAGTTTGAAGTATATTTCTTAGAATGTTTTTCCATAGAGCTCTTAGTCTAACTGTTCTGATCCCCAAAAATAAGATTTCATTTTTGGATTCCACAAATTCCCTGGGTCACCTCACACTAAACCATCATGTGTCTATAAACACAGGTTTCAGCAAACGGATGCCCTCCACTGAACTTTAGTCTCTGCATGTCTCTACTATGGACCTGTACCAACAAACTGGCGCTCACCCACCACTCCATTGCCTGATATAAAAACTGAGTCCCCAGCAGAGGGCACAACTGAGGTGCACAGTCACGTTCTCTATGGTGTTGACCAGCCCTTCACATTCTCTCAGTTGCCCTTTCCCATGAGGCAGTTTTGGCCACTACCTAATAATGGCTAAGGTAGGCTCTTTCTCTGCATACAAATGTACATACATCACAACACCCCAACACAAACGCTGAGCCTGCTTGTCTTGAGCTCCTCATAGCATGGGAAATGCAGGCTCATATTTTTTACTGGCATGTTGACTAATCTTTAGGGGAGATCTGGCTTATGCGGGAAGTGATTGACTACGTGGTACCCTTTTCCTTGAGCTAGTACTAACCCGGACCCCAGACACACCCTTGGCATTCCATCTTTCTGATGACATGTAAAAATGAGGAGCCACACACTCTGGCCTATTATGGATCCCATGGTGCTTTCAGGAAGACCTGAGGCTTTATCCCCAATGTGGCAAAATGCCAGCTCAGAGAGTAAAGTTCCAACTACTCAACATCTTTCTATACTTTATAGGTCGTTCTGTTATTTGCTGGAAAGATTAACTAGCATGAAGTAGGGAGCCATTTATCTGTTAACACATTTTTTTTTCTTCCAGAGCTGCCTGCATTTCAGCAGTGGATTTAAGCCACCTCTGTGTAAAATATTGCAGCATGCTGAGGTAAGTAAATGCTACAGAAGATAAATTATTTGATGACCAAGTGGGCATTTTCCTATAAACTAACTTTTTAAAAAATAAAAATCATAAAATAGTGAATTGTGAGAGATGAAGGTAGGAGTGAAATATGAGGATAGGTTTCATTTTTGCGCTAATGAGAGGTCTTCTCTTCAAGTATAAGAGGATATTTTTCATATGAATCCAGCACATAAGCTTCTGCTCTGTACACCAGGAAACTTAGTTCATATGAGCATCATTGTGCTATTATCTGGGTTTGGCTCTCTAATGCTTTCCATAGCCACTCTATTTGTTACCTTCACGAGTTCCCCTTGGAGATGAAATTCAACATCTCCAACTCAGAAAAGGAGCTCCCCATGGGAAGATCCTCTGCCCCAGTCATTAACAGAAGAGACAGGAAAGGCTGGGGCTGAGAGGATTGGATTTATATAAATGGAAAGATAAGTCTCAACTTTTTTACTTCCTTCGAACTTGCCTCTACTATTTTTTTTTTCCAGCTTAAGATATTTCTTGTTTCCTGCTTTAATCTAAGCTTTATCCAAATGATGACATATTGGAAAAAGAGGTCATCTCCAAGGATATGGCTTACTGTCCTGATGCTGTGCAGTGTATGTTTACCATCTCATCTCTCCAAAGATCCTCTTCTATCCCCATTCGTTTTTATTCCACACCTTGCCAATGCCTTCAACTCAAACTTGACACTGGCTCAAGTCATTTAAAGCCAGTAATCCCTGAGCCACACTTAGCAAGCCCATGTGGCCAAAACTCTCATAAAATGGAGTCTCAGACTCTCATGGAATACCAAGAAGATTTATATTCAGCCTTAACATTGGCAGTATTCACCTAGCCTTTCTAGCATCAACTCATTTCTTATGAAATGCTCAAGTCTATCAGTGAGGATGCAATATCATACATATGTATAAATAATGAGAGAGCTTTTTAGGTGCCACAGGTAAAATCCAGTCTTGTTATTTCATTGTTGCATGTTAAAGAAAGCTCTTTTGTTTCCTTCTTTGGGAAATAATACAAAACTCATAGAAAATTTATAAGAATGATACAAAAACATTTGTATACTCTTTATCCAAAATCACCTATTGTTAACACTTTGCCTCATTTGTTTCTGCAGCTTGCTGTCACTCTCTCTCTTATATACATATGTGAGAGAGATGGTGTACACATTACTACTTATGTACTAATATGTATCACTTTTATACTAATATGTATCACTTATACAACTGGAGAATAATATGTGAGAGTATATATATGAGAATATACATACGCTGATACTCATATGTTAATATATGTAACTTTTGAGATAATTCTCACTATTTGAGAATTAGTTACACACACTGTGGCCTTTTACTCCTTAATACTTCAGGGTGTATTTCCTAGGAACCAGGATAACCTCTTACACACCCATAGTGCAGTTATTAACTATAGAAAATTGAACATTGATACAATACTTTTATGTACCCTACTGTCTGAATTCCAACTTTGTCAACTGATCCAGTCAAATCCTTTATAGCATTTTCTTTAGCCCAGGATCAAGAATAGGATCCTATATTCCATTTCATTGCCATGTGTCCTCAGTGTCCCTTAATCTGGAGCAATTTCTTAGTCTTTCTTTGTCATCAACTAAAGTGATGGACCATTTGGTGTGCCAGGCAGTAGATCATATACCTCAGCAGCCTGGTGAATGCTGCTATATTTTCAATAGACAACACATATGAGATGATCATAATGTGAATGTCATTTCACTAGGAAAAAGTAGAATTTTCTTCCGCATACTTTTTATTTTTATTTTTATTTATTTATTTTTTATTATATTTTAAGTTCTAGGGCACATGTGCATAACGTGCAGGTTTGTTACATATGTATACTTGTGCCATGTTGGTGTGCTGCACCCATCAACTCGTCAGCACCCATCAACTCATCCTTTACATCAGGTATAACTCCCAATGCAATCTCTCCCTATTTTTATTTTTTCAGAGTCTTGCTCTCTGGCTGGAGTGCAATGGCACGATCTCGGCTCACGGCAACCTCCGCCTCCTGGGTTCAAGCAATTCTGCCTGAGCCTCCTGAGTAGCTGGGATTACAGGCACCCACCACCATGCCTGGCTAAGTTTTGTATTTTTAGTAGAGATGGGGTTTCACCATGTTAGCCAGGATGGTCTTGATCTCCTGACCTTGTGATCCCCCCGCCTTGGTCTCCCAGAGTGTGGGGATTACAGATGTGAGCCACTGCGCCTGGCTCTGCATTCATTTTAATGAGAAGAGATGTTAGATCATGGAAAGATCTCCATAAAATGCAACGAATTTTTTAAGTTTTGATACTCTTTTAATTGTTTAATTTATCTGGAAAATTTACTCCTTCCTTGACATTGCAAGGAATGTGTAGATTGACATAACAATCTAGAGGTGTCCTATGTTCAGAATCTATCATCTGTTGCTAATTTACTTATATCCAACATCCACTGCTTTTTATCCAAATAAATTCCGTCCATCTTGCAATCGTCATGACATCCAGTAAAGCAATAAGTGGTAGCAGTAAAGGGCATATCCCAGGGTGGGGAGCACGCCTCCCTCCCCTGTTCTCTTTCCAGGCTTGAAAGGCAGGAGGCACCACTCAGGCATACACATTCCTCCTGCCTCAGTTGACAGGCTAAGGATCCCTCTGCTCTTGTGTGAAACTCACATCTTTCTCTTCCTCCTCCTGTCCACCCTCAAAGCCCACTTTGTACAGAGGAAAGAAAGAGTCTATTCAGCACAATTAAACCACCTACACACAGACTTACCAAGCAGAAAACAAAGAATAAGGAAGAATACATCCACCACCACCTGAGAAATTGAAGTAAGCAGTTTCCTGAATTTCTACCCATTTTTTCATGGACAATGTCTCTAGAGGAAGCCACAGGATAGAACTTCTGAGTGATATAAGGTGAAGCCTTAGCAACACATATTAGGAACCCCTATAACAACCATGCGGAAAGGAAATGGTGGGGACGCTTATTATTCAGTGGCAAACTGGGGCTGTTTCTCCGTAGGAGTAGAAGAGAATAAAGCAACTATAAGATCGAGGGGAGAGAGGATGGATTTGAAGTCAGGAGACCGCTTTGACGACTGACCAGACTGTGAGACTTTGAGGAAAGCTCTTTAGCAGCTTGAGTCTGTCTCTCTTTCTTTAGTATTAAGGAGCTCTGATAACAAATTGGTCACCAGCTATGGGATGGGGTGAGGTACAAGTGCCTCCAGATACAGAGGTCCCTAAAGAAGGGGACAGAGGTGAGCAGCAATCCTCAGAACAGCTGGAGGGTGGGGGATGGATATAGTCCCACAAAGCGATCTGGTGACACCTCACAGCATCCACCATGGCTCCCCTCTCCTTCCTCATCTGAATGATGAAACCTTATAGAATGCAGTGCTAGGTTCTTTGTAACTGAAATGATTTCACTTTCTTTTTTTCTTTATTCAACTTTAGTTCAAAGAAGTGACCACTCACATCACAGAACTCTCTGAGGCATGCTGGGCTAATTGACTCCATTGAGATATCCTTTGTTATGATAAAAATCTTCTATTCCCCTATATAGATGGTACCAGCCAAGAGGAAAGGCACTGGTGCCTGTGGTCAAGCTTCAGGCTATCCCAGTGACCCTGTGCTGCCTTTACTCACCCCTGTCTCCTGGGAAGAGGTGTAGAACGGAAAAGTGCTTGGGCCTTCCTCTTAGTGACACCACTCCCCTCTTTGTGTCACTGCCTTGCTTTTGGGCTCAGCGTCATTAAAGCACTGCTGTGCTTACTGCACATATTCCTTTCTAGGTCACTGAGACATGAAGTGAACATCATTTGTAATATTCATACTTTTATCTGAGAACTGGCAGGGGGATGGAGAAGGGCGAGAAAGTGGGAGCAGTGTCTGGGAGGGTGGAGAATTAATTTGCATTAATTTCTCACCCTGTTAACTAGTGTGTCACTTCTCTACCCACACAGCCTCCAGTGTGGATCTAGCAATTACTTAGCTCCGCAGAGATAATGCACCCCATGAAATGGCAGACACAGTGGTCAGGGCTGGGCCCAGGGATCCAGCACCTAGAACAATGTTTGCCCAATAGTGGACACTCTGTAAGTATTTGTTGAATACCTAAATCCATATTAAGATCAACTCTTATGTTTGAATTAGTCTAGAAATTTGGGGGACGGTGGATTATATGCTCCATTTTGAAAACAAGATGTTTATAATCAAGTGACACTATTTTAAAGGAACATCATTTTAGTTGAGGTGCCAGTAAAATTCATGAATGCTTTATGCTAAAACAAATTGAGTTATGTGACCTCTTACCTTCTGATTCATCGTTCTGCTTTTTCTTAGTTCTACCATAAATTTGAATCTGTAATTTCTGCTTTGATCAATTTAATGTATAAGGAGTGGAGCCAGTCAAATTTGGAAATAAAATTTCGAAGTTAGAATTCCAATTGTGCCAGTGATTCACTGCATAAAACATATGAGCCTCAGTTTCCTGTTAAGTGTTCATTTCGCTCCAAGCCTTCTTTTGAGGGAGGGTACACATGTCGCCCAAGGCACCGAGAATAGAAACTTTCTTCTTGGAATCTTTCCCTCTTGTCAGTTTTCATCTGAAATAAAAGGAGATTGACTCCGGGATCTTCCAAGGCTGCTATTCCAACAACAGGTTCATAAAGGTGATTGCCAAGCTCCAATGCAAATGCAAATAATCTGGAATTTTCCTTCAAACCATCTGCCTATTCAAAATACAACTGGGTCACACTGGAAAGGAGAGAGAGAGCTCTGATTCATATGAGAAATCAAGAACTGAAGTTTCATAAGTTCCATACTACAGGAACATAGCTAAGCATGCTCATTTTCTACTGGGATTTTGGCCTGCTATTTGGGTGTACACAGAGGGCAGTATCCTAACTCTGGTATAATTCTACCAGCAGCTTGGTCTCCCAAAGCTTGTTCAAAGAAGAGAGCATATTTAATCTACTAAATTATGTTTTAATCGAGATAGATTTTATGGTTTCAAAGAATCTGTTATGGTGCCCCTAAACCTTCTTACGTTATTTATAAAACTGAGCAATCCATTGCATATCAATTTAGAAAAAACAATTAAGTACTTTGGAAAGACTGGGTGAAGTAGAATGGCTGAAAAATGTTGGTAAAGAGAAAGGGGGGAAAATGGGACTTTGCTCTTGTTGGTTTGCAAGTATCAAGTTCTTTCATTTTTTCAAAAGCTAAAGATGGAAATTACAGTTATCGCTTTGTGTTTTGTGCAAGAAAAATCATGCTGAACTCCAACTGGTAAACTCCTATTCCAATAATATGATCTCATATGAAAAGATTGCCGAGTAAATATGCATTATGTTTCTCTATTTACATTTGTGAGTTAGACTACACTTTACCTCTCTTCAGTTTTCTTCTGGAAAGGTCTATGTGAACATATATCTTAACTTAATTTCTCAGTAAGAAAACTTTTTTTTTGTAGACGGAGTCTTGCTCTGTCACCCAGGCTGGAGTGCAGTAGCGCGATCTTGGCTCACTGCTGCAAGCTCAGCCTCCTGGGCTCACACCATTCTCCCACCTCAGCCTCCCAAGTAGCTGGGACTACAGGCACCCGCCACCACGCCTGGCTAATTTTTTTGTATTTTTAGTAGACACGGGGTTTCACCATGTTAGCCAGGATGGTCTCGATCTCCTGACCTCATGATCCGCCCGCCTTGGTCTCCCAAAGTGCTAAAAACCTTTTTTTAAAATAAACTCTTCAACTTTCAATTTCTCAGAGTTGAATACTTCATCTTCAGCACTGAGCTCCATGCTGAGGATGCCAAGATGACCAAATTATGTTTCCAAACACAAGAGATTCTTGGTGTGATAGAAGATCTCCTCATAGACTGCGGCTAATGACCACAGTCTTTTTTTTTACATTGATGATATCTTTGTATTCTCACATTGAAAATGTTTTTCAATGAGGTAAATTGTTTTATTATTCCCAATGGCTATATAAATGAGAAAACCAATATTTAGGAATACATATATATGAATTTCAAGATGACACACAGAGAAAACAATGTTGTCTATGAACACGTTGCCTATGTCATAAAGCTATCTGATTCAAAAGTTTGTAGACTTTCCATTACACTATGGTGATAACCCTAATGTGTGTAATGAAAGGATGATACCTAAAGGACTTTGAGCCCCATGGCAGGTAATTCAGAGTGTTATTTTATGGTTGGTTGATTTTGTAGATGGCCAATGGCTTCTTCTTTTTTTTTTTTTCCCAAACTTTTATTTAGGAGTCCACGTGCAAGTTTGTCACATGGGCATACCGCACCCAGGTAGTAAGCACAGTATCCAATAGGTAGTTTTTTGACCCTATCCCCATTCCACCTTCCCCATTCTGGTAGCTGACAGTGTTTACTGTTCCCAGGTGTATGTCCACGGGTGCTCAATGTTTAGCTCCCACTTATAAGTGAGAACATGTGGCATTTGGTTTTTTTCTTCCTGTGTTAATTCATTTGGATTATGTCCTCCACCTCCATCTGTGTTGCCACAAAGGACATGATTTTATTCTTTTTTATGGTGGCATAATATTTCATGGTATATATATGTACCACACCTTCTTTATCCAATCCATCACTGATGAGCAAGTAGGTTGATCCTATGTATTTGCTATTATGAATAGTGCAGGAATGGACATATGAGAGCATGCATCTTTTTGATACAATGATCTATTTTACTTTGGGTGGATACCCAGTAATCGAATTGCTGGGTCAAGTGGTAGTTCTGTTTTAAGTTTTTTGGGAAAACTCCAAACTGCTTTCCACAGAGGCTGAAACAATTTACATTCCCACTAACAGTGTGTAAGTGCTTCCTTGTCTCTGCAGCCCAATCAGCATCTGTTGTTTTTTGGCTTTTTAACAATGGCCATTCCTGACTGGTGTGAGATATTATCTCACTGTGGTTTTGACCTGCGTTTCTTTGATGATTAGTGATTATGAGCATTTTTTTCATAAGTTTGTTGGTTGTATGTACGTCTTCTTTTGAGAAGTATCTGTTATATTCTTTGCCCATTTTTTAATGGGGCTATTTGTTTTTGCTTATTGATTTGTTTAAGCTTCTTCTAGATTCTGGATATTAGACCTTTGTTGGATGCAAAGTTTGAGAATATTTTCTCTCAGTCTGTAGGTTGTCTATTTACTTTAGTAGGTTTTTTTTTTCTTTGTTTTTTGCTGTGCAGAAGCTCTAAAGTTTAATTAGGTCCCACTCATCAATTTTTGTTTCTGTTGCAATTGCTTTGGGAGATTTAGCCAAAAATTCTTAGCTAAGGTTGATGTTGAGAAGGATATTTCCTAGATTTTCTTCTAGGAGTTTTAGAGTGTGAGGTCTTTGGATTATGTCCTCCACCTCCATCTGTGTTTTTTATGGTTGCATAAAAAAACCATTAAATCTTTAATCCATCTTGGGTTCCTTTCTGTATATGGTGAAAGGTAATGGTTGTTGGCTAGCCATACGCAGAATGAAAGTTTCTTTCTTCTGCATATGGCTAGCCAACTATCACAGCACCATTTATTGAATAGGGAATCTTTTCTCCATTGCTTGTTTTTGTCAGCCTTGGCAATGATCAGATAGTTGTAAGTGTGTTGCTTTATTTCTGGGTTTCTTATTTTGTTACCCTGGTCTATGAATCACATTCTTCAACCCTTGTTCTTCCCTTCCCCCTGGTTTGAGTAAAAATAATCTCCCCAAACACCAACTAAGAGACTAGACATATGCTTTGGTGTCTTCAACTTAGCATGCTGAAGACAGTGTATGTGGACCTGCTAGAATAGTTATAATGCAGGGAAGAATCCTACGAAACAACTACTGTTGGAAAAGGTGTGGATGAACTGAAACCCTCGTAGATTTCCGGTGGGAGTGTATGATGATACAGTCACTGTGGAAAACTGTGTGGTGGTTTCATGAAAAGTTAAACATAAAATTACCATGCAACCCAGCAATTTCACTCCTAGGTATGTACCCCAAAGCATTGAAAGCAGGGACTCAGCCAGATACTTGCATACCAATGTTCACAGTAGCATTATTCTCAATAACTAAAAGGTAGAAACAGTTCCAGGCTTCATCAACAGATGAATTAATAAACAAAATGTGGTATATATTACATATATACAATGAAAAATTATACAGCTCTAAAAAGGAATGAAGTTCTGATACCTTTTACGATGTGGAGAGACCTTGAGAACATTTTGCTAAGTGAAAAAAGCATGATACAACAGGACAAATATTGCATGATTCCACTTATATGGGGTACCCAGAATAGGCAAATTCAGAGACAGAAAATAGAACAGAGATTACCAGGGGTTGGGGGTAAGTAAGAAAGATAAATTATTGCTTAATGGGTAGAGAGTTTCTGTTTGGGTTAATGAAACATTTTGGAACAGATAGAGGTAATAGTTGCACAAAATTGTTAACATAATTAATGCTATTGCATTGTGCATTTAAAAATGGTGAAGTCTGGGTGCAGTGGCTCACGCCTGTAATCTCAGCAATTTGGGAGGCTGAGGCAGAAGGAATGTGTGAGCTCAGGAGTTTGAAATCAGCCTGGGCAACACAGTGAGACCTTGTCTCTACAAAAAATAAAAAGAAAAATAGCTGAGCATGGTGGCACACACCTGTAGTCCCAGCTACTTGGGAGGCTGAGGTGGGAGGATCATTTGAACCTGAAGGGGTTGAGGCTGCAGTGAACCCTGATTGTGCCGCTGACTGAGCCTGGGTGACAGAGTGAGACCCTGGCTCAAAAATAAATACATACGTAAATAAAATGGTGAAAATGGAAAATATTATTAAATATATTTACCGTAATTAAAAAAGTAAATAAAAAAACTGTGTGTGGACTTAATCTGTGTGGTCATTTTGGACTTTATCTGCTTGCAAGATAGGTTATTTGTTTTCTAAACTTCCTCTTTTTACTTCCACTTTTCTTCAAGGTTTAGGAAAAAAAATTACACAGCAGTGGTCTACTGTTACTCCCAATTGTGAGATAGCCAAGTTATAATGTTCACCCAACTTCCCCTCTCAGAAAACACATCATGGTGCAATTACCTACAGTTTCAAAACAGAAACATAAAATGTTCTCCTTACAGAAGCACAAAAGGTCAGCTCCATACCTAGCAAAACTCAGGAACAAAGTCCATGTTCTTGCCACCATCCTATAGTCCCAACACCTGGAAACACCTGAACTCTACCTGATGCTCTGACCTGCCCTGGGAAAACAGTCCAGCTCTTAGGTCACACTCAGATCATTAACCATCGTATCAGCCTTTATGCAAATCAGTTTCTGACTTCATAACCTGATTCCAGTGACTTGAACATTTATCTAAAAAAAAAAAAAAATCTGAGACCGAAGTTACTCCACTGTATCCCTGTTTCAGCAAGTGAAATCTGCCTGGTTATTCTTTGCCTAAGGGTCTGCCTTGTTACCACACAACCAAGGCATATACCTTAGTCAACTCTCATTTGGGAGAGGAGGAGCTGACTACTGGGTCTATATTGCATGGCTCAGCTATCTCCCAACTTATGCTTGCCCTCCTAATGTCATTTCCTAGCTGCATGAATTGGACTAAGCCATGCAACCTCTCTGAGTCTCAGTTTCTTCATCAGAAAAGTAAGAACTATGTGTGACCTGTTCCTCAGAGCTAGTTAAAGATGAACTAGGACTAATGGATGTGAAGTATAGCACCAGGCACTTAGTGAGTGCTCAATAAATAACAGGTACTGGTGGCTAATTTTCATTTACAACCATGTCAAAAATGTGGCAGATGAATTTAAACAATTGTCTCACTAATATGAAGCACCCTAAATTGTATAATAACTAACAGATTTATTAATGACTCTGGAATTGAAAGTTGCAAAAGCCAGGTGGCAAAGTGCAAAGACTGTGTGGTCAGGGAGTTCAGAGACAGACACATTTTGCTCCTGGCATCACCAGTAAGTGTCTATGGGACCTTAATGAAGTAAATTAATTTGTTGGGGCCTGTCTTCTTTCATAGATAATAGATTAAGTCAGACACTGTTTCAAATCCTTCTTAGCTCTAAATTTTTGATTCTTTATGAAAAATAAATAAAATCTTCACAAATTAACAAGAAATATTATATCCAACTATATCAGGGGAACCAGCCCCCAATATTTCAACATAGGTTCTTTTCTATTTTCCCTGAGTGTCGGCTGGTCTGAGAAATAAAGAGAAAGAGTACAAAGAGAGAAATTTTACAGCTGGGCCTCTGGGGGTGTCATCACATATTGGTAGGACCATCATGGTGACCCCGAGCCGCAAAACCAGCAAGTTTTTATTAGGGATTTCAACAGGGGAGGGGTGTACAAAGAATGGCGAATGTCACTATTGGTGTTTTACGTGTCCACTCCTGCATGCTAGTAAGAGCATCGTGGCTAGCTGGTATAAGGGGGAAATACGATTGATGAGTCCAGAGCTCTCTGGTAGAGTAGATTTCAAAATGTGGTTCCTGGATCAACTAATGCCAAAGTGCAGGTTTTGTCTCAGACCTACTGAAGTAAAAATTCTGGGGATGGGTCCAGCAACTGTTGCTTTAACAAGCCCGATCGCTGCTTCTGATGCTTGATAAATTGAGAACCATTGCTGTAATAAATGAAAGCATCCTTGTTTCAGTCTCTCTCTCTCTCTCTCTATGTTTCTCTTACACACACGTATGCACAGGAAACCTGTTACTTTGAATTCAGATGATACATACATTTACAATAAGGATATCTATTCCACCTTACTAACTTGTCCCAATTAATTTCAAGATTTTTGAATAAAATCTTCTGACTTGCCTATTGATCAACTTCATTTCCAGTAGATTATTTTATTTTGAAGGAGAAATGTATGCCCAGTAGAAAATTAAGAAAATTGCTAAGGACAAATAAACATTGATTGCTAAGGGAGAAGAAGGCCACTTATCACATTATCTCTTTAGTGAACAGTCACTCCCTCTGCATGTAGCTCACTCCAAACATCTTACATTTTAATACGACAAGGATGCCTCCAAATAGTGGTTTCATTCATTGATTTCTCTCGCTATTTTCATTATCTACTTAGGCAAAAAATACATTTATTGTGGCTTCAAAGACTGCATTCAGTTGATCAAATTGCCATATTTGAAGCAGGGTATCAAATATAAATGGACACCACTAAACAGCCTGTTTATCAGTTCAGAAAAGCATGATTCAGACATGTGGTAAGGTCTCAAACCAAAGAACGTATGTCTTAAAGAGTTAGTGTTCACGTGCAATTTAGCATCAGATGAACTCAGGAACTCAGAACTACTTCCAATGGCGCGGTCACAGGATGTGTCTGTGTAGAGCCCTCCATGGTTCTCCCGTATCTTTCAAATAACACTCTTTTCAATGAGGCCTCTGCAGTGTCATCTTCCACCTTGTACCCTCTCTACTCCCTTTCCAGCCTTCGGGGAGGGAGTCCCATCCTGTAGGTATGTCCACATCTTCCTCTCCCTGTGCCTTTACCAAATCCCGCACACAATGGTACCTGGTCACTCATCTCACTATTTCATTTACATGCCTTCCTATTAGGATGGTAAGCACCTTGGCATCAGGCATTTTTTTTTTCTTTAATACAAATAGCGGCATGATAGGTTCCTGTAAATATCTATTGAGTGAAATAATTTTATCTTCTGGTCATATTTTCCATTTTCCTGCAGACATATTATTACCCCAAGAGTAGTGGCCTGGTTAGAAGGTAAGAAAAACACAAAGAAAAAAAAAGAATTTCCTAGCGGTATTACCTCCCAGGAAAGACTTGTAATCAAAAGCAAAATTTTCCTCCTGTTGTGCTTTCTCAGCTAACTACAGAAATAGTCACTTTTAGAAAAAGCCTGTCAAAAAGCTTGGGAACAGCAGTTAAATTCGCTTTTCCATTTATTTTCAATGAATAGGTTGTAATTAGAGTAGGTATCACTTTTATTTTTTTTTTAACTTTTTGAGATTTATTGGAGATGAGCATCTCCTAGAAAAACATGAACTAAGTTAAACAGATTTTTAATAATTACATATATACAACCAGTGACAGAGAATAATTGAAAAAAAAAAAAACATAAAGCAGGCAACCAGGAACCCCTGTGAGTCAGGAAACTGAGTAAATTTGTTTTCCTGCTACCTAGGAGCTATGTGATCATGGGTAAGCACCTGCCCTTTTAGATTTCACCTTTCCATCCACCCTCTCTATCTCCAAGTAAATGCCAATAAGACACAAGAGGAGATTTCTGAGGAGATGGTGCACAGACAAATGCAGCGTCATTCGACACCTGAAGAAGACGCATCTTAGAAGGATGTCAATAACAGAACCTCCGTTGGCTTTAAAACCTACTTCTCACTTCAAGAACAAAGATGTGCGGAGGGTGAGGATATTGGAGATGATGAATACACGATCAGGACAAGGTCATTTGTGCCTGCCAACCATGGGGTTTCCATAGAAACGATGATCTGAGCCAGATTCAAAGCCTGGAACAGGAATGAGATAAAACTCTAGACTGCGTGCATCTTGTAACAGGCTTCAAGATCAAGAAAGAAGGAACTCAGTAGCAAACAAACAGGAGGACTGAGCTCCAGCCAAGTGTTTGCTATCTGAAAATTGCTGAGCTGATGTACTGGGTGCCCATACCTCCTAACAAGGCAGGGGGACTCATCCATCCAACCATTTTGATTTATCATCTCATCTGCTCTCATCCTGTCTGCTGGCTGCACAGACCAAAAGTTTGCTTGGCTGCAATGCAACAAGAGAATGAATATAAATAGTGGGACTCTGAGAACTGCTGTTCAGAGATGTTGGGAAGGAAACCAGACACTCTTTAAAAAAAATAAATCTTAAAAGAGGTTGTGAGTACAGTGATCTTTTGAAGACGAGAACAATTATTTTAATGATTTGCATTTTCATTCTGGAAAAAGTACATCCTATTAAAGGAAATGTGAAAAGTTTTGAATAGTCAAAGGAAGAAAGAAAAACAAAACCCACTGTGCCATGAGTAAAACACAATAATTGGGTATAGTCTAGTGTATTTCCTTTTAGCTTCCTTTTCTTTGCATAGGCATTTAATGATATTGTTGAAATTGCTGTTTAATATTACACATAATCATTTTTTATGGTTTGCATACAATTTATAGTCACTTCTCATTGAATGGATTTGCCATACTTTATATTATTATGCCTCTACAGTTGAATGATAATGAGAGATAGGAGGACAAGATAAAATATTTAAAGACCAGCCAGGCACGATGGCTCACTTCTGTAATCCCAGCACTTTGGGAGGCCGAGATGGGCGAATCACAAGGACAGGAGTTCAAGAACAGCCTGGCCAATATAGTGAAACCCCATCTCTACAAAAATACAAAAATTAGCCGGGCATAGTGGTGGGCACCTGTAGTCTCAGCTACTTGGGAGGCTGAGATAGGAGAATTGCTTGAATCCAGGAGGCGGAGGTTGCAGTGAGTTGAGATCACACCACTGCACTACAGCCTGGGCAACAGACATCTCAAAAAAAAAAAAAAAGAAATTTAAGACAACTGAAAGAAAATGATACATGCTTTTAGAAAATTTCAAACTAAGAGACCAAAAGACAGAGATTTGGAAGAAAAGAACATAAGAAATTTTGGACAGATAGAATATAAAAATTATTTCTTTTAATTAAGGACAAATATTTATTCAGAGGAAGATGACAATGATTAAAATGTCTTTATATTTGGTCATGTGGTTTATTATCATTACTTTTGTCGTTGGAAACTATGACCTATTTAAAAATACTGTCAACTTATATGATTATTTCTGGAGATTATATTGAAATAACTAAAAATGTTATGTTAAAACATAAATATTATTAATATTCTTAATGCTTCCCAAAGGCCTTATATAATGTATAGTCCAAACATATGTAATTGCTTGTGTATACTTCATCTTTATCAGGCCACCAACATGCGTATTATTTATTTCAAAACTGTTTACTAATTTGATTGTTGACAATTGGTATATCTTGTTATTTTTCCAAACTAGTAAGTTTAACATTACTTTGATGTTTGTTAACTCTATTTTTTTCCTAAATTGTTAGTTAAAAATTGTTGAAAACTTGTCTGTTAAAGTGTTCATTGTAAAAAATCAATATATAGGAACTTTTTATATAACTAAGGTATCAGGCTTTTAAGAGTCGTATTTGCTGCAAATATTTTCCCAGTATCTTTATCTTGGTAGTTGACACATAGAAGTTTTACATTTTCTAATGTTTTTATCCTGATATTGTGGTTTAGAAGAAAACACTTTGGTTATTTCATTCAGTCACTTTTCTCAAGATGTCTACCTAAACAATTTACATCGTGTTCTCTTACATGTTGAAATTTGGGTAGGAGTTAAACATTCATCCTGTCACATGTGGGTCAGGAGCAGACATTAGCCATTTAGCTGATTGAGTTATATAGGATACAGAACTGATAACTTCTTCCTCAAGGCAAATCTTCTGAACGGGTTTCTAATTCTAAAAAGAGGATACACGTAACCTTGCATTCGCTAGTTTATTCTCATTTTTCTCTCTTTTAAAAATAGTTTTAAAGCATTTGTCATTGGTAGTTTGTGCGCTTAGGGTAGTACTTATGGATGCATAGCATCACATGAGGAAGTTCTGCGAAGTTTTCGATGTTCTACTTTCTTGGTTACTTATGTTACCGGGATTCTGATTGCATTAAGGATTCTTTCTTTCACCCCGGAGAAGCATACATCTGCTTCTGCTGACATCTGTTCTCCTTCGTGGGTTCTGAGGAAACATTTATTTCTTTTTTGCTTTTCTTCCTGTTTTAGCAATGTCTGCTTCTCATCTTAATTAATCACCTTTATGTTGCAATAACTTAATAGAAGGAGAATACATAGCTAAAGCGCACACGTGTAGCACAGAACATAGAATTCTGAAAAACATTCTTGGCTTGTTCCAGGGTATCTGCCAGGCATTTAAAAATGAGGTTCATGTGGATTGGCTTCTTTTTGAAAAGAAGATTATAAATAACAACATCAAGGTCACTCATTTCCCTCCATGCTTGGCACAGGGAAGTTGGAATGGTGAATGAGTTAGGAAAGGCTTTGCTTTGGGGGTGTAGTTCCAAATATCAGTTCTGCTATGTCTATTAGTCCCTTTCGCCTTCCTCCCTGAAGGCTACTGTTCCTTCAAGAACCTGGTGCTCTGCCTCCCTTTAGAGGCATAAAAGATCACCATAGTCCCAGGAGAGAAGGGATCCTCTTTCACGTCTTCGAATGTACTGATCTCTCCACAGGCTCCTGAACTTCTGCGGTGTTGTTCTTAGGTTCTAGTTAATGCTGCAACCCACTCAGTGCTGACTTCACTGATGAAGTGAAAGCATCTTATTGAAAAAAAATTATGAGATTAACTGCTTATCTTGCCTTAAGAATGAAATATTAACTGGGAGGAGATATGCACAATATATGTAAGGAGCTTATTTTCAAGATATATAAGGAACCTCTGCAAATCAATAATAAAATGAATAGCTCATTTAAAAGTGGTGAATTAAAAAATTCACCATTGGACATGCTCTCTCTCTCTCTCTCTCTATATATATATATATAGATATATGGCCCATTTGGATACTCCCTTTTGGGAATATATATATATGTGTGTGTGTGTGTGTGTGTGTATATATGTATGTATACAAATAAAGTATAAACATCTTTTATATAAATATATATACTTACATATACACATATGTATATATTTATATAAAAGATAGATACACTTTTACATGTATGTACATATGCTTATATATATGAAAGATGCTTAATATCATGCTTATCAAGGAAATATAAATTAAAACCATAGAGAGAATCCCTTAGCCAGATCCAGAATAATTAAAATTAAAAAGACCAGCTATACTAAATATTGGCAAAGAAGCAGAACATCTAGGACTCTCATACTCCATTTGTGGGAGTATAAATTGGTTCGACTACTTTGGAAAGCTGTTTGACAGTGTTTATTAAACCCAATCAGAATACCAATTCAATGACCCAGTAATACCATAATACCATAACCCCCAGTCTTTTTAGCAAACGACAAAAACACTCCAAATGTTCCTCAACAAGAAAATGGATAAATAGTAACGTATTCATACAACAAAACACCACAGAGTAGGAATTGGCAAAGTATGGTCCAAAGACTAAATCCTAGTAAATAACATTTGTTGGAACACAGCTGCTATACTCAATCATTGACATATTGTGGATGGCTGCTTTTGTGCTACAAAGGCGGAATTGTGTAGTTGCAACAGAGATCATATTATCCACAAAGCCTAAAATATTTACCACCTGACCCTTTATAGAAAAAGTTTGCCAGTCCTGCAATAGAGGCAATGACTAATAATAGACTGCTGGTACAGGCAAGAACATGAGATGAATCTCATGGATATGATGTTGAGAGAAAGAAGACAGACAGAAAAATGTACATACTGTATAATTTCATTGATATGAAGTTCCAGAACAGACAAAATTGATGGTGTTAGGCATCTGAAGAGTGGTTATAGTTGGGAGACACACCGAGCAAGACACAAGGCAGCCTTGAGGGATCCTGGAGACGCTCTGAATCGTGATCTCAGAGACAGCTACAGGAACCTGTACTCATACATAAAAGTTAATTGAGCTGCACACACGAGATTAGTGCACTTTACTACTTTTTTATAGGTAAATTAAACAATTAATGGAACCGTGAATTTTCTGTCCTTTAAATGGGCATATTGGCTGAAACTCTCCATATATGCTTGAAAGGTAAAAACCTGCTGCTTTCTGTGACTTTGGAAGAAGTCGAGGCTCAGTTTTCATAACTGAAAATGAGGCTAGCCAAATTTACTTTACATGACATTTATAAGGATGTTTACAGTGCTTGTGAAAGAGCACAAACTTTTGCTAAATAGCATGTCATCTACAAAAGAATGTCTGTATTTTTTCTTACATGCTTTTCTTTCTTGTTCACTGACCTTCTGCTTTGCCACAGCATTTGTTTTATGCCATTTCTTACTTATAACAATGTATTACCAATTTTGTGCTTCCTTGTTCACCTACATCTGTCTCTTTTCCCTAGTATATTTATAGTAAATTGCTTGCATAACCCTTGGGCCTACATTAATTTATCTGTGAACGTTTTTCATTTCCCCATTGTGTCCTCTAACTCCATTGATTTACCCTATTTGATATTTCTTCATTATTCTAAAATTCACTTGCCTGCTGTTCAACATTCTTATTTTTTCCCCTTTTGGTTGTCCGTGTCCTAATTACCAACCTAACTAGGTTATGAGAACTCTTGTACAGAGGGTCCCTAACCCATGCATTTGAATTATATTGGATGGATTACTCAAGCTTTGCCAAAGATTGATTTCTTTATAGCTTTCTCTTTTTCATGGTGCATAATTTAGTAATCTTGTGCCCTGCCTGCCAACCTACAGTAGTACATGATTTATTCATTTCTTGTCACTTATTTCCAGAGAGCTAAAATCATATGTAACTAGTAGCCTCTTCTATTAGCAAAAATGAAAAGCAATAAGAAGATATCAGTGGAGTAGGCTATTGCCATAGTTGGTAGTCAAGATGATAATCAAAGATTAAGCCTGCTTCCTTTGAAGAATTCCTGAGCACTTTGCAATTATGTTACCACAGATCCTCTTAACATTGCTGCAGTAATTGGAAAACTACTAAACATTTGTTACAGATAGAAGAGGAGAGCAACAGAAAGTACATGAGCTTTCCAAGTTTCCCTCAGCTTATCAGCAGCTGTGTAGAAGAAGCAGGATATTTAGATGGGGAATCAAAACATGCTTTTAAATTTCAGTTCAAATAGAAAAATAAGTGATTGGAGCTAATGATGCTCTCAAAATCTTAACTTGAGTTGGGGCTCCACCTTGAGGTGTGCTAGCTTGGGCATACACTGAAGCCTAAATATTTATATTTCTAGAACTGGAAAATCACTACCTCTCCTTTATACCAACATGCCTGGGAATGAATCAGCTTGGAAAACACTTGTGAAGTGCTCACTTGAGGTCATCTTTTTCACAGAATCAAATATTTTATGGTTTGAAGGAATTCTCGAAGTCACCAATCCAACCACCCAACTGATACTTGAATCATCTCCACAACATTCTAAATTCCTGTGACCACCAACTCCATCTGTACACACCCTAACCATGAAGCTATCTTATCCTTGGTTCCAACTGTACCAAAGAGCTACGCTGAATAGTAAGCTCTTCAAATATTTGAACACAGCTTGTGTGTACCCCTGAGTCTTCTTTTCTTGAGTCAAACATAGCAATTTCTTGTGCCAATCTTTACATAGTGTAGTTTCAAGTCCCCAGCCAGACCTGGTCACTCTCTTCAGTCTCCATGAGCTTCAACAGTCTTTCATTCCTTAAAAATGTGGGGGCACAAAACTGAACAGAGTCTTCTAGTTGTGGACTGACCTGCACAGAATGAAGCGGAAGTATCCCTTTCCTCATTCAAGATATTGGTGCAATCTAAGAACTTGCTTTTCTAGTTAACACATCTCACTGTTGGCTAATGAGAGCTTATCCTCTAACCAAGGCCAAGTCCTTCTCAACCACTGCTCCGTACTCATGTGTACCCCTTATAGATACTATAAGTTGACAGCCTCTATCAGACCATTGCCCAGGAACAGTCATTGGCAGTTTCTATCTGAACTTCACTCAGTTCAAGCCTTTTTTCCTGAACATACTGTCTCTCATGCCTTGATTAAGAGCTCTCTAGGCCTATACATATATGTTAAGAGGCTTAGAAATGCATGTAATTTGGTCATTTATGTAAGAGTGTGCATAAGTCCATTTGTTCAGCTTCTAAAACTAAAATTGCTTTTCCTAAGAGCAGGATTTATTGACATTTCTTTGTAAAGAGCCAGATAGCAACATTTTCAGTTTTGTGGGACACATGTTCTATGTCACAAGTACTCAGCTCTTGGGAAAGGACCCATAGACAATACGTTAATGAATAAGTATGGCTGTGTTTCAGTAAAACTTTATTTACCAAAACAAGTATCAGGCAGAATTTAGCTGATGGCTATAATTTGCTGACCTCTGCTTTAGAGTATCTGAAAACATTTTGTGATTATTATTTTTTCATTATCTTTAAACATTACCATGAAAATGGTAAGCTAGTAATCATATTTTACAGATAGAGAAATTTAGCAATGTACTGAATATGATCACTCGGTCATCTCGTAAGAGCAGTTAATAGGTACTATTGAGATAATCTCTCAAATCATCTCCCTTCTCACCAAATGGAATCTATGAGATATTCATTTTTATTTGGGAAACAAAAAAGATTTCAGTGGTATCTTTTTTATTTTGTCTTCTGGTGGATATGTTCCTCAGGTAGATTTGATTACAATGATTCCATGACACTACAATCTAACAAAAACTTCTTTAATCATTGCCCCTGTGCCTGACAGCAGGTTGTTGCTGTTAGGACTCTGTGTGTGCAATTTGGGGGGCATTTAAACAATGCTCATTGTCTTTCCAAACTATTCACCCAAATACCTGGCCTCCTAAAAAAAAACTGAGAATGCTCATCAATTCCACGTTTTCCGCACTTAACAAAATCGCTCATGGTCTTCACTCCTGTACAGCTAGTACACTTTCCATAAGGAGCTTCTGCCTCAGGACTTTGGAGTTTCATGGATTTTGCACTTTGGGGTAACAGAGGGGATTCCTTCCTTCCAGATCACTGTCATTTGAAGAATCACTGAAGCATACAGTTGTGCTTTTCATACTAATCTGTAGCTACATGCCATGAAAAGTGTTAGGAAATCTGAGATGATAAACTAGGGCCTCAAGAAACTCAAGCTGGTAACAATTAAAATGCATGGAAAGGACAAATGTCTTGGTTTTACCCCCTAGCAAAATCCCGTTTTACAATTCAGGCATCTCCTATCATGAATATACTTTGGAATTTTCCATTCTCCCTAGAGTTCCCTTCCTTAGCATTTTAGTCTAGGAGGCATTTGTTCTTTTGAATGTCATGCAGTGTGACAAATTAGTTCCCTTACTTTTACTGAAGCACTTAATAAGCTGCTTCGCTTATGCACCCTTACTCTTCCCAGGTGTTCTCATAGTCAAAATGTAACAGCTTTCTGTTTTTCCCGAAAAGTCTCCTAATGTTTCATTTGAGAACATCCAGAAAACACAGGTAAAGTAAATGACATAAACATACCATAAAAAGTAGGTCTAAAATCTATGTTGCCCTGGCTGTGTTTTCAATGGTTGTGTGAGTAAGGGTAAATTTGCTAAAGGATGAGAAATTCAGTCTTACTGATTCATTGAGACCATCAGTAGCAGAATCAGTACTGCTAGGTCCCAATGGTGGTGAACGGCCTTTCTGCATGACCAAAGAGGCTAACAAGTTGTACACTTGGGCTTCTGCAAACCCAACCATACCCAGGTGAAAAGAATCAAAGACAAAGAAATAATACTCAGTTAAATTAAAAAGGCACACTTATTTTCACAGGGACTACACAAATAAGCAACTAAAGAACCAATGTCTTAAGAAACTGAGCCTCCAGACATTAAGAACATCCTAGATTTATTTCCTTGCGCTCTGGACATGGAGTGGGTAGAAAACAACACAATCCCAGAGAAAGCCTGTAAGTCCCACCCTTTTCAATTCTCCACTCCCAGGATCTTTGTTAAATGCCCAAATTAAACGTGATGGCTCAAATGCCCTCACAAGAGAGTTGTTACAATCTACCTAAGCAAATTCAATTTCCTGAAAACTCTCATGGCTTTACTCTCATTCTCTTCAGCATTTGCAAACACTTTGATAGTTTTTAGTCAGGCATTTTCCATGAGTTTCTAATCTGAAAAGGTGAAAATCCAGTCTGATTTTGGGGATAGCGAAGAGTTAATACTTATGGGGAAAAGTCAGTGCCCAAAAGGAATGAACTACATTCCCTTTTCAATTTCTCTGTCTTCTGGCTAACTTTCCAAACAGATTTAATCACTCTCTCAGTATCAGTCACCATCAGCATCTCTCCCCAATGGCCAGCGCACAGCGGCCACTCGGCTCTGAGACTGCCAGGCAGCCAGCAGCCACCTCACAAACTCATCACTCAGTCCAACCAGCTCAGTCCCTCCGGCACCCTTCAGAGGCTGAGTTACTGGCATGAATACATTCAGAAAGCCCAAGTTAGCATGGAGCCATTTCAATGAAATTAGCGGTGAAAACCATCAAGCATGAGAATTTGATTTCCATCCAAGGAACATAGGTTGATTTTTATCTGCTCTTCCTTGGCATCAGAAAAAGAGGCTAGGATTTCAGTTACTGCTGTTGTCATTGCTGGTGTGTTACAGCTTTCTGGTTGAGGACCACATGCTTGTCTGTGTTTTCTTTCAGAGCACTCATTATTTCTTGTTCTTTTGAGGGCAGCAACTCTAGTTTCCAGAAATTAGCATTTCCTTTTCTTGCCTCCAACAGTAGCAGTGCCAAAGGAAAGCTCTTTTAATCAACTCTGTGCCACAAAAATAACTTGAAACAGTGACAGGTGAAAGTTCATCCCCAGAGGTTCCGCCTGCACTTCTCATCCAATTTCCCTTCACTTTACAGCAAAAGTTCATTTTTTTTTTTTTTCATTTTCTCTGGAACTGAGAAAGTAGGAAGATGCTGGATGAAGTAGGAATCCCCAGCAACATCAAACTGGACTCAGCACATAAGGCTCCTGCAGCCATGTTTTCTCTCTGTGACGTTCTCTGTGGATCTCCAGAGAGAGTGTGACTCTGACTCAAAAACCAGGACCCTTAGCCCAATCAACTCCTCTCCCAATCGCGTGTTTCTCAGGATCCTGCAAGGGATGGCGTTCCTTTGTACCAGTGCTTTCTAATGTGCCTTTGTAATTTGTGGTGGAAGAGTCAGTCACATCTCTATGCTATTTGCATCTGTTTATATCTGGCTCTGCATGTTTTCTGGCCCTATTAAGTATTCATCAGAGACACAATAACTATCCTTTTAATCTTGCAGAAGTTAACCCTCTGAGTTCTAGTATTTCAAGATTTTAGTACTGTCTTTCTCCATCTCGTGTATGTCTTTTGGCGTTCTAAATACCACCCCTGACTAGTGTAATTTCAGAGTGACAGTATTTTGGAGGTGCAGAGTATTTTAAAGTATTTAAAGCCCTTTGCCTGCCTCTTTCCTGCCCAGATCAATTTGTGATCTCACTCTGCGTTCATTTTCCGAGGCTGAGGTATTTCAGTTTTCTGCACCACAAATGAGATATTGAAAATTACTGCGACTGCATCAACACAGGACACAGGAAATCATTTCTTGAAAGCTGTTGCTTTTCTTTTAAAAGTGATATTGCAAAAGTTGCCTCCTATCTTGTAGTAAATATGCTTGTCAAAAAGTTAAACTTGCTGAAGTCTTCGTGAAAGACAAAACTACAACTAAATTGTGTAATAATTTAAAGTCTGCCTTTCTTAATAGCGGCTCCCACTTGCCTAAGCCTCTTATGAAACTGTTGTCGTAAGTGGAAGTTACTCTGGTCCAACTGCTATCCCTACGCCCACGGAGGGTAATGCCTTCTGGCATTAACTTTGCATTATTTTACCATATAGAGACAGATAACACTCCAGTCTTCACCAGGGCCTACTTACCCACAGCACTCAGGGCCCACAAAAGTGTTTTCACTTTCATCTTTTAAAATCAGAATAAAAAAGAATATAATAATTAATGTATAATCATGAATCCCATCTAGATTATATTTGCCTTTACTCCAATTCAGTTGTAAAATACAATTATATATATTTTATATATTTATAAATATATAAATGCATATATAAATATGTCTTTATAATATATGGACATATAAATAAATATATTTGTTAATATGAATAAATATGTAGATAAAATAGAATAAATAAATATATATACTTTTTTCCTTCATGGAGGAAGGTGCCCATGAAGGCAAAAGTGCCCAGGGCCTATGAAAGTCATAATGTGGCTCTGGTCCAAAAGGATTTACTTATTATGTAGGTCCAGAATATGCTGGGAACTTAGCACTACTTGGAAGACATAAAAATGTTATTTGGGGAATGATGATTTTGTTTCATTTATGGTCTCCTCCCTGGCCCCCAACATTACTGGCTCCACCCCCACTCTGGACTGTTTCCCTCAAGCTGTCTTTGCCCTGCTTTAATAGCCAACAAATCTATGTGTGAGCATGCTGACCTAAAGACAGCCAAATAGGATCTCCGAGATAGCAGAGGGTGATAAGATTCCACCCAGCCCCAGTATCACAGAAGGGGCACAATATATGTTTATAGAATGCAAGAATGACATTGTCATAGAATGTAAAGAGGGCAGGTTTTGGAGCCAGAGGGACCCAAGTGCGATGTTTGGCTCTGTCATTTACTGGCTGAGTTGTCTTGGTCAAATCACTTAACTCTTCTGAACATCCTAGGACAACCAGTGACGATAATGCCTATCTTGCAAGTTGCTGTAAGTTGGAAGATAATTTATGTACAAACACTTCTCATAGCTAAATATTATACAAGCACTTTATGTGTAACCTATGACATAGTGAGAATAAACAAAACTGTTATGGAATAGATAAGAATCGACAGTAAAATAAAAGGTACAGAATAAGCAATTGGCATTACTATTATTAGTCAATTTCCTCACTCAAATTTTTGAATGGGTATTTCCTTTTTACAGGACTTAAGATCTAGAACTCCCCTGTAGTTTACAAAGCCCTTTAGCTATGACGGATAGCCTTCTGTTACCATCCTCTTCACTTACACCCGCTATTTTGCTCCAGCAAGCCTGGCAGCTCCTCAAATCTTCCAGCCCTTCTCACATTCCTGTGATTTGCATATGCTGTTCCTTCTGCCTTCCCTCCACATTTGTTTGTCTAGAAAATTCCTACCCTGCTCCTTCCATACACACTTTTATCCTCAACTCTTCCCTATTCCACATTCCTTTTCATTCTCCTTGCTGTAATGTAGCTTGGAAAATGAAGACATTGTTTAAAAGTGCCTATATCTAGTTCTCATGAATTTAAATACAGTATCTGTAATTTCTTAGATGATCATTTAAACATAATGAGGTAGGGTGAAAGAAGGAGATTTTGAAGAATCTTCTTGTCCATCTTTAATCATTTAGCTAAAATAAAATAAGAAATTTCATTCAGAGGGACCTTGACTTGGGACACGTCCTCTTGGCGTGCTCTCTCTCTGTTCACCCCCTAACACTGTTATGACTACACAAGAACAGCTTTTCTCCTATAAGCAACCAGGCAATATTCCAAATATTTCTATTCTTTATTGTAAATACTTTGGACCATAAGTTGTCAGAAATTAAATGGACCAAATTTGGAAAGACTTCAAACTTCCATAACATTATTAACTATGTACCATCTAAAATTTGGTTGGCTGATAATATGAATGGAAAAAACATCTAGAGTCTAATTTTACATAACACTTGATAAAGAGATGAAATCTAGATTTTATTAAGAAGTAGACAGCAACTTCCAAATGGATGATTATTTAATTTATTATTCTATGAAGTCCGTGCTCATTTTATTCCATTTAGCACTTGAAGCTGAGAAATCAACTTTACCAAACTAACTTTGATCATTGTAGGTAATTCATAATTAAGTTCTTAAACTTGGTTATGGAATTTTAATGTATTTGGACTAAATACATATTTAATGAAAATTTAAAACTAAATGTTTTCAGGTTTCAAATATTTATTATCAGTCCTTTGGATGTCAGCATTCTTTCACACAAGTGTACTACAGCTTAATGTTTCTGAGGAGATTAAAATATGTATTGTATTAATATGAGTGATGATTTATGTCAGGATGTGCTGTCATCTTCTCTAATAAAAAAGATTACAAAACAGATAGCTATAATGTATGGTGCAGGGAGAGGGGGCTGATTTGAAATCTCTATGTTCAATTTTTAGCCAGGAAAGCTATTTATAAGACCTCTACATATTAAACAATACCCAATCAGTTCTACTGACAGAGAGATGACTTCTAAAAATGAAAAAGGATGAGGCGCAGGCCTGTTATGGAGAGTGGAAGTCAGGCTCGGGTTGCAACATGAATTGGTTTACAGTGACAGGCTATCTCCTGAGGAGGAAGGCAAAGCCTAGGAAAAGAGAGTAGGGCATTGCAACAGGATGCGATATAAGAGCTATTATGATGTCTTACAATATGAACATTTTTAAAAATTCTGAATTTAGAGTCTATTTAAAATGCACTATCCAAAAGGCTATTTGCTATCTTTAGAAGTTTAATGCATTTTAAAGTAATACTCTTGCATTATGAAGTATGAAATCACAAAGTACGACATGGGATGACAATAACTAAGGGTTCCTCCATTATTCAGTGTTAGGAGTCAGGCAGGGATCCCATTATCGATAGGTAGGTCTCACATTCACATCAATTTTGCTTGCATAGGTCGTAGAGTACGAAGTAGCCAAGAATCAATTAGTAGAAGAAATTTAACATGCCCCTACTTTTTAAAGCTTATACTTAGGAATACATGAAATATTTTCTTCCTGAAAGCTCTTCTGTATACATAAATAAATAAATTCATATACATAAAATATGTATTTGTAAATTTACTATTAGGAGGTCAATTATACCCTATGGAAGAAAATAAGAATAGAAGATGATTTGATCAAACAAGTAGCTATTATCTCCCTGCAACAGGATCATATTATTCTGATCTAATATATAATTTTGGTCAAAGAAACTATTGTTAAAGTACAAATAATTGGAGTTTAGTTTTGTAAAAAATAGTGATAAATGCTAGCTTTGTAGCACTATAGCAAACCTAGCAAGACCTAAAAGGATTCATGGATATAATTTAAATTTTTTTTTTATTTCCATAGGTTTTTGGGGGAATAGGTGGTATTTGGCTACATAAGTAAGTTCTCTAATGGTGATTTGTGGGATTTTGGTGTACCCATCACCTGAGTAGTATACACTGAACTCAATTTATAGTCTTTTATCCCTCACTTCCCCCCACCATTTCCCCCGAGTCCCCAAAGTCCATTGTGTCATTCTTATGCTTTTGCATCCTCATAGCTTAGCTCCCACTTACAAGTGAGAACATCGTATGTTTGGTTTTCCATTCCTGAGTTACTTCGCTTAGAATAATAGTCTCCAATGCCATTCGGGTTGCTGCAAATGCCATATTCATTCCTTTTTATGGCTTAATAGTATTCCATTATATATATATATACACACACACACACACATACACACACACACCACAATTTCTTTATCTACTCATTGACTGACAGGCATTTGGGCTGGTTCCATATTTTTGCAATTGTGAATTGTGCCGTTACAAACATATATGTGCAGTTACCTTTTTTGTATAATGACTTCTTTTCCTCTGGGAAGATACCCAGGAGTGGGGATGCCAGATTGAATCATAGTTCTACTTTTAGTCCTTTAAGGAATCTCCACACTCTGTTCCATAGTGCTTGTATTAGTTTTCATGAATACAACTTTGAAGAACAGAATGGCAATGGTATTAATTTATTTAAACTCTAAATCCTATCTATATTAAAATAGAATTATTAAATGCTACCAAATTCTCTGCTTCATTATGTTTCCAGAAATCCCTAGTTAGTTTATTTTGTTAAAAAATCAATTTATTTTCACTTCTCATTTGGAGGAATTCTGCCCTGTCTATAGGCAGTAGAGTAACAGATAACAGTTATGATGAGATTCTTTAAGTTCTTCGATTCTTTAAGTTCTTCTATCCCTGTTATCCTCTCTATCACTGTAGAAATCATCCCAATTATTATCCCAGGAAGAGGAAGATCTCAGTATAAGAACTATGAGATTTATTTTGCACTAATAGCCATTTTAAGACCCTAAATCAGAAAATTTAACTGGATGTGACTTTCATGTGGTTCTTTATTGCTTCTTACACTTTCACATTGTAGAAACTCCTCTATCCAGAGATGTATGTCAGCATTTTGCTTTTCTCTAGACTTTTTGCTTAATCATACAAGAATAATAACAATACCTTTCAATTACAACTCATATGTGACAGTGACCAATCATGCTTGAGGCCTAAGTTTTCTCATTTGGAAATTGGGATATTGAGATCTACCTTGCCGGGCACAAAGAAAAAAAATCAAGGTGATTAATCTGGAAGTGATGTGCAAACTACAAAGTTGTATCCCAATATTAAGTAGCTTATTACTGGGAATGTGCTCTGTAAGTAATACAGGACTAATGACATTATTTCAATAGATACAGTTTTATAGATAAGATAAAATGAGTATTCAAAGTTGTCAAGCTGTTTGTTCGAGTTCACATGTTGGTATGTGATGAAGCTAAGGCTCCAACCAGGTGGTCAGTGATCTAACATCTTGTAAGTGCTTTGTTTTTCTTCCTTGCTTCTCTGCTTTTTATGTGGCATCTCCTAGATAAGAGTTAAAATCTTTCTTGCACATTTAAGCACTGTAATTGCTCCATACTCAATCACAGGTCAGATCACTCTCCTAACATCCTCTACACACTGCATATTTATTCTCATTTTTATCTAGTCATCTATATTGTACCTGATTGTCCTAACTCCTGTCTTTAGTTTTAAGAAAAATAAGATTATGCAATGCCTTTCCAAGGCTCGGTGTGAAGTTGCAATGTAGTCCTGCCATCATTTTCTCCAAGGGCTCTCTTGAACCACTCAGCCCTTCAGTGACCTGGCAGAGCAGTTGCTTTGCTACTTGGCAATCTAGTGCTTGATTGGAATATAACTTTTCTAATCCTTTTGTGAATGTAATTCTCATCCATCTGAACTAGATTATCAAGTCAAGAATAGGGAATAAATTTACCTTTTAAAAATACATCCCATAAAATTTGAACACTTACTGTGGATTAGACTAAGGGATTATTTTTAAAAATGTTTTAAAGATGCGATGATGGCATTTTGGTTATTGTCTTTTTCTATTCCTTGGAGATACATACATGAGAATTTAGGGGAAAAATGATATAACGTCTGAGACTTGCTTGAAAAAAATCCTAGGTGGAGGTGGAAGGAAGTAGGGGGATGGAGATGAAACAAAACTGGCCAGCATGACTGTAGATAACTATCAAAACAGGATAATAAGAAAATAGGAGTTCGCCACATACTGTTCCACCTATTTTTGCATGTGATATTAGAAATTCCCATAATAAAAATTAACAAAAAAAAGTTAACACACAAGAAAACTGATGTCTCCCATCAATACTGGCACAATATTTTATATACAGTAGCTTTAGCTAAGTCATAAATAGATGGTGAGAAAAATAATGATTCCGATCATCTTAAATTAATTTTTTATTTGGAAGAAAAGGTTTTAAAAAATTCTCACTCCAGAAGTAAGCTTCGTGGTCAGTTATTTCTATCCTGAGAGAAACAACCAAAGGCAAAAGAGGCTATTTCTTGGATGACTCTGGTCTCTGTACCCCTACATGTAACCCTTATTGTCCATGTCCATGCTGTCATTAAAGAAAATTAAATATGAGTGGTTTTAATACTGAATTTAACTTACTTAAACTATTCATAAAATGAACTATTTCCTGAACAAATTAAGAATCACAACATATCTATGCTCAGTGTCCAGTTGTCTAACTGAAAATGCAGAAGAAAGAATATATATAACAGATGTAGGAGAAAAACATTTGACCCAAATTCCTAAATTCTTAAGTTTCCTAACATCTAAATAGGTGACTAAACAGAGAAACTAAAAATGGCGGTCATCTCCTCCCCATTCCCTCCTTTCACTTACTAACAGAACCCTGGATTTCCAGGCAGAGCAGCTTGGGTGACACTGATTCTTCAGGTGCCAGGGTAGCCCTCACTGTTGTGGGCCAGCCAGCACACTCAAGCCCCAGCCACTGAGTGTGTCATAGGGCTGGGCAAAGTCCCATTCTGAGACAGAAAGATGAGAAGAAACATTTGCTGAGGGATCTTTGCAAAGCAGCTGATTGGGTCTCAAGGAGCAATTTAACAAGACTGTCTTTCCTGCTGGACATGACTGAGGAGGCAACTAGCCTCAGTTACTGCTGGCAGCCAGCTGGCAACCCCAGGGTGGCCAGTCTCAGGGAAAGACCACCTCACACAAAGCAGAGCAGAGGTGGAGTGACCGGTTCCAGGTGACACTGCTGAGCCACTGAATCCAGCTTCACCAGCTGCTTACTTTCTGTCTTGACTGCTCAGTTTTGAGAGGCAATAAATTTCTTTCATTATTGATATGGTTTGGCTGTGTCCCCATCCAAATCTCATCTTGAATTATAGCTCCCATAATTCCCATGTGTTGTGACAGGGAGCTGGTGGGAGATAATTGAATTGTGGGGGTGGTTTCCCCCATACCGTTCTCATGGTAGTGAATAAGTCTTATGAGATGTGATGGTTTTATGAGGGGTTTCCCCTTTTGCTTGGCTCCCCTTCTTCTCTTGCCTGCTGCCATGTAAGACATGCCTTTGCTCCTCCTTGCCTTCATCATGACTGTGAAGCTCCCCCAGCCATGTGGAACTGTGAGTCCATTAAACCTCTTTTTCCATATAAATTACCCAGTCTCAGGTATGTGTTTATCAGCAGTGTGAAAATGGACTAATACAATTATGAAAGCTAGTTTGAGCTGGTTTTTTAAAACTGAAGTGCCGAACATTCTATCTGACACCCTAGTTTTGTGCACGGCTCCTTAGACAGTACTGCTGTTTTCTGATGAACAGCCATACTCTTTACATGTCTTCTTGTCTACTGCATAAGACTTCATCACAGTTCAACTCCAGATGGCCTAACAAAATGATGAATCTGGCGAGCTGTAGTACACAGGTGCTCAGGAAAGGGGAATGGCAGTTACTGAGAATACCAAATCTTGTGAAAAGTATATGTCAACATGCCAATATGACATGTCAATGGTCACAGCACATTAGACCCCTTAACTGTATATGGCAACAGTAGGAAACTTTAACTGTGTCTATGAACACCAAGGACATATGCCAATCTACCTATGTCAGTGACTAAAAACACAAAGATCAGAAATAAACTGAAGCCTAAAGGGATTTTTAAACACTACTATCTTTGAAGGAAGAGCAAACAGATGAGAAAATGGTTGTGGATGCATCTGCTTCATTTGTTAGATTTTTCTCTCTGCTCTTCGAATCCTGATTTGAAAAAAGAAAAGTATAAGAGCCTTATGTGTGCAAGACTAAGGAAGCTTACAAAATGTGTGCTAGAGGTGAGAATATTTGCATTTAATGAAAAATGATTTACTGAGGCCAACACCTTAAACAAACGTCTTCACTCATCATCAGCTGCTATTATAAACCCAAAGGGCATAATTTTCAGGACACAGCTCTGTTGGGGCAGGCACTGGCTTGGTAAAATGAATCAATACTTTCTGGCAGAGAATGAAATATGATTTATCACAGTACTGGTCTCCCTATAATAGAGAGAACTTAAGGGTAAAAAGTTAAGAATGTCAATTGAGTCATCTGGGAAGATATCTTTTGTTATAATTATTTGTGAAAATAAAAACTTTGAAGTGGTGTTCCCAAATTAAAAAAATATTATGACAAATTTGTTTTGCTTCTAGGTTAGTTATTTTGAATCCCATGTATAAATGAACAAAATGAAGAAAAAAGGGCTATGTTTAGTATTTGGAGAATCCAGACTAAGAGGCCCGGAGTGGCTGTGAAGATTTCATCTAAAAAGGGTTATGCATGTTTTCATTAGTGAAGCATTAAGTGTTTACTGAAAGCTAATTATGTATCTAACACTTCACCAGGCGTTGTGCTTACCAGAGCTGGTTTCATGCGCCTGCAACCCACGCAGTGCGTGGAAGGGGTCCACACTTTAGTATCCTGTGGTTGCCATCTTAACATTCCTAATAATTGTTGAACAAGGGCTCTACATTTTCATTTTGAATTGGCCCTCAAAAATTATGTAGCTGGCCCTGGTGATTGTAAATACTTTACTTCCTATCTGTAACTTATATAGGATATAAGAGCATAAGATACATATAGTAATCTCTCCTTATCCACAGGGGATATACATCGTAAGACCCCTGGTGGATGCCTGAAACTGCAGAGAGCACCAAATCCTATGTATACTATGTTTGTTCTTGTATATACACAGGTATGGTAAGGTTTAATGTATAAATTAGGTATAGTAAGTGATTAACAGCAGTAACTAATAATAAAATAGAACAATTTACAACAATATACTTTAACAAAAGTTATGTGAATGTGATTTCTGTCTCGCCCTCTCAAAATATCTTATTGTATGGAATATTTTCAGACCATGGTTGGCTATAAGAAAGTGAAACTGCAGAAAACAAAACCTCAAATAAAGGGGGATTACTGTACACAAAACATGACCAGAATTATTATTTAAATATATATTGCCTACATACACTGTCATAAAGCACCAAAATGGGTAGGCCAGTGGATAAGACATAAGAGAGCACAGGCTAAATTAATAGTTGATGATAATGTAACAAGCATAGCAAGTCTTAGAGAATGGTGACATTAGTATAGGCAGGATTTGCTTGAGACGATTTCTCCCAGGACCTAGAATATATTATTATTTACCTTTTAATTAGTACTAGTGACCATTTATTGAGCACAGACCTTGTCTTAGGCATATAAGTATATATTGGCAGGGTAATTCTCACATATGCTTCCATAATGGAGCTTCAACCTGATTTTCTAGCCTTAGTTGTTTACTGGTTGATATGGTTTGGCTGTGTCCCCACCCAAATCTCATCTTGAATTGTAGCTCCCATGATTCCCATGTGTTGTGGGAGGGACTTGGTGGGAGATAACTGAATCATGAGGGCAGTTTCCTCCATACAGTTCTTGTGGTAATGAATAAGTCTCATGAGATCTGATGGTTTAATAAGGGGTTTCCCCTTTCACTTGGTTCTCATTCTCTCTTGCCTGCTGCTATGTAAGATTTGCATTTTGCCTTCTGCCATGATTGTGAAGCCTCCCCAACCACATGGAACTGTAAATCCATTAAACCTCTTTTTCTTCATAAACTACCCAGTCTTGGGTATGTCTTTATCAGTGGTGTGAAAATGGATGAATACACTGGTTTCCTTTGCACCTCTATGCTCCCACTAATCTTTACTGCCCACCACTTTTTCAACAAGTGAGGAATCTGAGGCTCAGAAAGAATGAGCGATGTGACCAATGTCTCATGGCTAGTAAGTAGTTGAAGTGGAATTCCTGTCCAGATCATCTGACTCCAAGACACAGACTCTTACATTTTGTTTCCATTTGTCATCTTTGCCTAGGTATGTGTATATCTGCATAGATGTCTCCCAAGATATATTATAGATGCCAGGTGGGAGGAAAGCACTAGCACATACCTACAGGTGGGAGTGAGAAAGGGTTGTGGTACTGGGTTAAGGAACATCTGCATAGAACAGAGTAGGGTGAATTAATATTGGGGGATAGTGGTAAAGATAAGATGCATCTTAAAGATGAGTATTAATAAAAGCCCCCATATTCTATGTATTGTAATTATCCTTGTTTTACACACATGTCAATGGAGAGGCCCAAGAATGTAGTAGCAAATGGATGCGCTGAGCTGTGAACCCAGACCTAAGTACTTGTATGAACTTCACTAACATCTCACCTGCCACTACTAAGTTGAGATATGAAGTGGTAAAATTTTACCACTTTCCAAGTTGGTCTTCACTCCCTCTTTCTTATTTTTCTTCTTATTCTCTCCTAAATCTTCTAATTACCGCCTAATTACTTGCTCTCATTTTCTGTTTCTTTTTTCCCGTGTTACTCATTCTCTTTTGCCTCCTTCTGCCCTTCCTTTCTGTTTGCTGAAAGTTAGGCTGGATTTTGAATGCTTATCCTTGGGAATGTTTTTCTAAATTGCTTTTAAATTAGGCATTTCATTTATGAATTGTGTTCTCTTTAAAGGAGTTAATGGCATGTGAGCTATCATCTTTTTCTTCTCGGATTAGTCTGTTTTTTTTTTTAAAAAGCATCATCAAAATATGTACAAGAAAGGGTAATTATTCAACTCAAACTATAATTGTGTCTAATTGACACTCCAGAAATATCCTTCCTAGTTACAACTGAAACAATTTATTAAGTTTCTTTTGAACATTGATTCACAGCTAGTATCTCATTTGTAGCACTGAAAAGGCTCTTGATAATTTTGTTATTACAAAATGCATGTTCCATGGAGAGGTTGCATATCATTTCTCAAACACTATGAGGCAAACTCTTAAGCAGGCCCTAATATTTGGCAGAAAATTGGGCTTACTGACCATTGGCCAACTGGCTGTCTGCCTTTAAGATTTGGCAGTAAACTCAGCATTGGCAGGTCGGTGGGGAATGGCTGTTAGACTTACATATTATGGGTACTCTGTGTTCTCTCTCTTTGTCCATGGTAATTTTCATCTTCACAGCCTCCCCATGTTGACCTCTCAGTTATCCTTGACTCCCCCTTTCCTGCTCTGTGCACATTCAATCATGGCCCAATTCTGCAACTTCTTTCACACCTCTTTCCTCTTTCAACTATCACCGAACCAGTCAAATCTCACTGATGTCTCACGTGGCTGATGTGATACCTACTGCCTACTGTCTTTCTGCCCCAGTTTTCATTCCTCCAGTGTAGTGTGGACACTGCCATTAAGGGGAACTTCCCAAGTCATAGCACGAGTCATACCAGCCTCTTCCTCTAAGTCCTTCAATGCCCTCTGTTGTTGGGAATATTTAGCAAGGCACCGAAGCTTCTGCAATGGGGCCTCGACTTGGTTTTCCAGCCATAGTTATTTCCTGGTTTCCTTTATACCTCTATGCTCCTGCCAGTCCACTGCCCACCATTGTGAGAATATACCCTGGGCCTTTACTTCTCCCATTCTCTGCACCTAGAGTCTCCTTCCATGACTATTTCTACTCCCACTGTCCATCCTTTCAAGCCCACCTGGGCTTTGGCTCCTGTCAAGAAGGCTTCTCTGATTCAGCCTCCAGTTGGAGGTGTTCCTTCTCCTTATTCTCCAGGTTCCAAAAGCAATGACCATTTTTACCTTCCTTTGAGCTTTTTCTCTCTCACTAGAAAATAAATGGCTTGAGGGTTGGAATTATAATAACAGTTTTATAGGCAATAACTTCTTTAGTCCTTTCCGCCTTATGAAGAAGGGACACATTCCCTTTAATAGATGAGAATGCTAAGGCCCAGGCAGGTCAAACCACCTTGCCCAAAGCCATACATATAGAGAGGGGCAGAATGGAGCTTCAGATTTAGAAGTCTTGGCCCCAGGATCTTTCTCGTTTGCTTAACCACTACACTCATCAGCCTTTCTGACCACCTTATATCCACGTGTGCCCCATAGCTTCTAGCACAGCTCCTTGCACATAGTGGGCAATCAGGATAGGTATGTTTTCAAAACTGAATTAAATTACACTGACTTAATTAGCCCTGGAAAAAAACCTCACCAACCTGAGGATATAAAATGTTAACACTTAGTTCCTTTCCCCAGCACTTATCTAATTACTTAGAACCATGGCTATCAATACAGCCGTGAGAGGCACCAGAAACATATGCAGTAGCTTAAATGAGAACTATGTATATTTTATGTCTGTTTCAAAAGCAACACTTTATCACACCTCTGGGAGCTCCTGGGCATGGGTCTGAATATAAATAGGCACACTTATTGTTTTATTCAAATTAGTTGGCATGACACTGAGCCCTGTACTGATTTGTCCTGGAGCAAATATGATTTGAGCAGCCTCACAAAGTATTCAGAGAAGACTCTGCAGCAACAGAAAAGATCCTGAATTTTTGTCAGTGAGGTGTGCCTAACAGTACTATCACATTTGGGTCTGGGTGTGGTTTGGTAGACACTGCAACATTGCAGTTGTTCTCACTCTATAGGTGTACCTGTTGGATCACATGTTTGGCATTTGCAGTATCTATATATCTAGTCTATATTATATCTACATCTATATCTTTGTATTTGTATCTAGATCTATACCTATATCCATATTCATAACCATTTTCAGATCTATAACTTATTTTCTGGCATTCATGATCTTTCTGATGGATCTGCTTTAAAAGTATCTTGACATTGCGACTACTGTTCTCCTGATCTGTTCTCTGGTTTTTCAGCAGTCCGCAGCAATGCTAGGACTTGCCAGGTTTCTTCTTATCTTATTTAAGTCTACCCTGTTTCATTTGGCCCTAATTGGTGTAATATATAATTTGACATATCCCGTTTTTCTGAAGTATGTCCTATGGCAGAGATATGGAAAAGCCAGAGGTGTTTGATGTTGGATCATCTTGGGTTTAGTCTCGATTCTGTCACTGCCTCCGAAGCCCAGGCATGCTACCCTACTTCTTCGGGCTTCTTTCCTCATCCCTCGAATGGAGATGGTAGCACCTGTGAGGACCAAATGAGTGAATGTGAAGTGTGCTCTCAGTCAGTACTAGATCCCTCTCTTGCCTCTTTTCTCTCTATCCCTCTTGTTCCTGTGCAGGCAACACTCACTCACAGTTGCATGCATGGGTGGGAGTGTGGCAGATGACAAGTCTCGAAAGGGAGGCAGAGGACAGGTGGCAAATGCTCACGTCAAGGACTTTGGACTTTATCCGAAATGGAAATAGGAGTCACTGAAGAGTTAAAAGCAGGGAAGTGGCATGATTACACAGATTTGTGTATCAGAAGAGTTTTCGTTTTATGGTAGAGAACAGACTAGGTCAGTTCTCCTGGTCTAACCTGTATTGGTGCCCCAGGAGCACAGTTGTTACAGGCAAATTCTCTCCCCCCCGCACTGAATTAAATGTTTTGGGTTTGGGGATCTACATGTGATAAAACATGAAGATTAGTTTTAGGTTTTTTGCAATTTTAGGAGAAGGCAAGGCTGGAGGCAGAGAGAAAGGTAGTCATTGTTCATGTGAAAATTAACAAAAGCCTGAATGGAAGCTGTGGAAAAGGTATAGAGTAATTTGAGATATTTACATGGTAAAACCTGCAGCATGTTTGCTCAATGGTATTTAAAAGGTGTAGGAGAGAAGAATCCAGACGATAACTCGTTTGTGGCTTGGGTCATTAGGAGAATGGTGAGGTCATTAATAGAAAACTAGAGAAAAGAAGGAGGAGCAGGGTTGTGGGATGAGAGGGTGAGCTCAGTTTCTGACATGTTTTGGGGTGACTATAGGGTACCATCAAAATGCCTTGTAGGTAGGTGGATGTGTGGGAGTGGCATCAGGAGAGATGTTTGACCTGCAGATGCAGAGTGGAAACTCTTGGTAGTTAGAAGGCATAAGTTAGAGGGGTACCCCCAGGGAGCCGGACTAAAGGGCCAATGCAGAGCCCTGGGGACACCAGCGCTCAAGGGACAGGAAAGGGCAGAGGAGCCAGAAAGTTGGCTGAGAAGGAGAACACAGCGAGAAAAATACTCAGTGCTTTTGGGGGGTAGTTTTTTGAATATCTGCAGAAAGCTTACTGAACAAAATCATGTCAGGTACAGAAGATACATTCTTTAAAAGAATGGGAAAATAGTTTGGGTTTGATGATCAGTATAGGCATAATCTTTTTAAATCTCTGGAGAGAACCAAAGGACTTTACAGAACACCTTCAAAGGCAGAGTTTAAAATTTCCCTTCTATTTCTTAAATACCATTGTTTCTGGTGCCCATTTTTCAGGTTGTGAAATTGAGGTGGGAAGGGCCAAAGATCTGTGAGACCCAAGTTTAAAATGAGCAAAGCTGGGACTTTGGCCAAGGTCTTTTGATTCCAAGGCCGATAGCCTTGCTCTCTGTGAAAATACCAAAGCATGCTATTGCAGGTTCAGTTGCAGTCACATGGTACATGTTAGCCAAGTTGTTAGCCCCAGTGGAGGGGAGGAAGGAGCACTGAATGAAGGGTTAGCACTCCAGGCTTTGGGCTTCACACTGCTCTTGCTAACTTCTGGGTCCTTTTGTTTTAGATCTTCAAGATATAAACCTTTTGCCATGTAAATGTGAAGGAGGAAAAAAAAAAAAAAACATGGAAGAGAATCTACAATTTTAAAAGGCATATTTTAGTCGGTTACAATATGTTATAATTAGTATTTCTTACTGGCCTAAAAACAACACTGTTTAAAATAATCCTGAAGAGCAGAGTAGCTGTAAAAATACAGTCTGCATTGTGGGATATTTTCAAAATTGGCATCTTAATATAAATTTATAATCTCATCTGGGATAAATATTATACCTGAACTAAGTCTAGTTGATTACCTTCAAGTTCCCAAGAGCTCCAGCTATTTGTCTTATTTATATCCAACTGTAGGACAAACTGCTTATATGAATGATTGGGTTACTATACATTAGAATAACAATTGTTATTTTATGAAGTCTTAGTCTTTTTTCATACAAAAAGTGTTTTCTTCTATATTACATTATTTGCACAGTTCTATGAGTTGTGTTGTATCCAACTCAGAGATGTAGAAATTACCCATGCTAGTGCTTCTCGGATTTATTGCACATAAGAATCACCTGGGGATCTTGTTAAACTGCTGCTTCTGGTTCAGGAATTCTGGGATGGGGCCAATTGTTTGTGTTTTCTCAAGCTGCCAAGTAATGCGGATGCTGCAAGTTTGTGGGCCACACTTTGAGTAGTAAGAACCTAGTCCAGATTTAACTCCTGTACTAATACTTACTGTACCTTTTTGTGACCCTCAATTTCTAAGAAAGAGCATAGCAAGTTTTTCTCCTACATGACATTTTTAAATGGTAGATAGGACCCAAGCGTTGGGGGGATGCCATACCCACTAGCTACCAGCTGAGGGTCGTGGAAAAGTGACCTTTCTTTGCCCTTTCCCATTTTCAGAGTTGGTGAGGGGATCAAATAAGTCATTTTATGTTAATGTGCTTCCTAAAGACTTGTTGCTATTTATCATACTTTGTGTTTACCTACAAGATTCCCTCCAAGTTCATAGATTCATAATTCTCTTATTTGTTAACATTGAGCTTTGCTTTGGCCTTTTAAGTATTTATATAATTGGTAACAGTGATGATCTTTGTTTTGCTAAGCTAAGGATGTTGAAAAAAAGTTATGAAGTGAGAAGAGAACTGGTGAATGGAATTTGACTTACATGAAGAGCTATATGAGGGTATTAATGAAAGAAGTGGGGCAATCTACAGCTGGGTGGGTTGCTTAGGGCAGCATCCATTAAACTCTCCTGTGCCTCCCTAGTATTTCCCGCCAAGAAAACGATTTCTCCTTTCTTTCAACGCTTATTCCAGTGATGGTTGCACAACACATAACTTACTGGAAATTACATAGGGTCCTATAGTATCCTTTGTCATATCAGTCATTTAAAACTTTTGTTGCTTTAAAAATTTAGCTTTTTAAATTTTAATAGATTGATACATGATGTTTACAAATCATATAGATTTCAAAAGTCATGAAGGTAGGGATTACATCTTCCACAGGACTTAAAACATAGCAGGTGCTTAGTAATTATTGGTTGCCTTGAACCGACTTCCATTAGAGCTAAAAAGCTCCTGTTTAAAAATAGTAAGTTATTTATGGGAGCATAAATTCCCCTTAGGGTAAATTTCTGTTCTTTACTTAGGTAATCGGATTGATACCTTAATGAGAGTTGCAGCACTGAAGAGATGGGAGGTTTAATTCTTATAAGGGGAATACAATGATACTTTTTAAAAGTAGGCTTAAGGATGTAGCAATATGCCTTAAGTGTTAACTGTGAAGTAAGTAAGGATTGGATACTTTATCACACTTAACTTCATCCCAGTAATGCTCTTCCTATTATACTTTACATTTTACCTACTTACTCTTGGGGTAGATGACATTTTTAAAAAATCATAAAAAATACAGTTCTAATACCCGGCATGTACTAAGCCTTCAGAACTATTTGTTTGAAGAATAAATGAATGACTTTTTAATCTATAGGTTAAGAGATTGAGAAGCAGCAAATTTAAGTGAATTACCCAAGATCACCCAAGCAATGATTGACTGGATTGGGTTCAAACTCATGTTTTATGTCTCCAAATCCAATCCACTTTTCACTTTTTTATAGTACATCAAGAACTTTGGACATCCAACTAAAGCTAATCCATCTGTGGGTAAAAAAAGGAGGCTGGGAAGGAAATAAACTTGATTGACATTGTAATTCTGCCTGAGGCTCAGGGGAGCTTCCAAAACTCATTACCTCTGCCACATTTGGGGCTGCCATAGAGTGCCAATACCTGCATTATTCAAATTCATCTGACAGACTTTAGAGCCTTGGGTCACCCAATTTTTGAATTTGAAACAAGTCCTTGTAGATTGCTTTAGTATGGCTCTGTTCAGTGCTTATCCTTCCACACTGAATAGAGGAAAAGAGGGTCAATAAAAAAGAAAGAAAAAAATGAAAAAAGAAAGAAGTGAAAGGGAATGTCTATAGCCAATAAGTTATGCCATACAATTAAATGTATATATTTTTATTTCCACTAGACTTTATGTCGTTTACTCTGCACTAAGGATAACAGACATTCTCCTTTGTGTGCACACTCATAATGCATACACCATTATCCACCTCTACAGACTTAGGTTGTTTAGGGATTCCTTTCCAAGGAAGGCTCTGGAAATGTCTCAGAGCTGCTGTAGCGTGTTTGTCTACCTGCGCACCATTGCCTGGGATAAAGGCATCTCTCTGCCATCATAGGGCCCCCAACTCATCCAATTTGTCTGTAGTTTCCATGACTTGCAGTAGATCCTTCTATTTTTGCTTTCAAACACCAGAGAAAACCCTGTTGAGCTCAAGTAACCATTTGAATTTATTGTATGGAAAAAACAGTCTGGTTTATCAGGGCCCTTCGCACATCAGCTTCTGTAGTGTCCTGCTCACAAGAGAAGCCACAGAGGGATTTGGAAAACATAACAACAGGATAGCTCTCAGTGGAGTGTCGGGGGGACAGATATAAAAGGTCTTAACATTTCTCTATCATTCAGCTTATAAGAGATCTATTCCAGTTATGATAAAAATGTGGTTTTCATAGAGAATAGCTCATCCAATTCTTTCAACTTTTTGATATACATATTTCTGCAGCCTGCCTTCCTTAAATGTCCTCATTTCTTGATATATTTCATTTTTACAAAGGTTTTCCAGGTGTAAAAAAGTCAGCATTAGACCATTCAGTAAGCTTGGATTCCACAACTGCCTCTACCTCATTTCATGGAAATGCTCTTTATATTGGTGTCTGACTTATCTATAACTATGTGGCTCCATTCATAAGGCCAGGCAGCTTTAGTTTCCTTATGTTATAAAATGAGCTCTCATAAGAATACATTTCAAAACGCTCAGAGCTTTCTGGAGAGGGAGCAAACTATGAGAGAAATTTATATTTGGGCCGTTTTACCTTATGCCTCCAGAAAGAGAAGCTACCAACAGAACACCAAGGTCTCAGTGATGTGCTTTACAGATGCTTCTTGTCAAATTGTCTTCATTCGTTTGCTTATTTATTCATTCAGTATGTGTGTGTGTGTATATATATATACACACACACATATAATATATCTATGTGTATATATATGTACACATATATAACTGCTGATCTCTATCTGCTTCATTTGATCCTATGCACTCTTTTTGTTTCAACTTAGACATCTCTTCTTCTAGGAAAAAAATCCCTAATCCACGCTGGTCCCAAAGTGTAGTTTTAAGAGCAGCAGCTAAAGCACATTTATTAGGAGTGTGGTTGTCAAAGAATGCTTCCTATGAGAAGGGAGAAAAAGAAAAAGAAAGAGGACAGAGAGCAGAGAGGGAAAAATGTTGCGGGTGGAGAGGATAAAAGACATCAAATGAGAAAAGTATATTGCATTTAAGGAACTAAGAATATCTCAGTACATCTGGGGAAGGAGGTAGGTTGAGGTGAGAAATGAAGCTGGAAGGTCAGCAGGAGTCAGAACAAGAAGGGGTTTGGAAGACACACTAAAAAGCTGAGACTTCAAAGCTAACTAAGGAGAAAGATGGTCAGATTTGTGACAACAAATGATCATGCCAGCTGCAAACTGAAGAGTGGGCTAGAAGGACAAGGAGGGACAAGGAGGTCAGTCCTTGCTGCAATAATACAGGCAAGAAATGATGGTGGTATAAATTAGGCAAATGGCAAATGGAATTAAGTGGACCAGTTTCAGAGATGCTAAGGGAACATGATTGACTGGATGTGATTGGCTGGATTTGTGTAGGAAGGGAAGAGGGCACCTGGATGCGTCCACCTTTAATACTTGAGCTACTTAGAGGCAGTTGGCACTGTTCTCTGAGATAAGGGGCACCAAGAAGGGCTTGGTTGGGAGGATTGGGAAGGAAGTTCATGGTACAGAGTGTCTGTGACTCCAAACTCCATGTACTTCCTGTTATCCTGACCTATACCTCTTTTTTCATGAGACGACAGGGAATAGGGCAGCATGCTGAGTGATGCGACGCTAGAAAAATGATGAAGATGCCATTCCAGTTCTCAGAGATTCAGTCTAGTGCGGACAGAAAACACCCTCAGAAAAGTCAAAGAGGAGGTAGAATATGCAAAGTATGTGAAGTGCCATGGTCAAACTACAAGGTACAGTGGGAGGGGGTGACTGCTTCTGCAGGTTTGGCCAACTGGGATGTGCCTACCCTTCTTGTATTTCTTCTCTGTGGGTCAAGGAGGCTAAAACCTTGTTAGCCTCTGATTAAGCATTTTTCTCTAGGATTCTGAGTAAAAATCGAGGTTCAGACTTAACAGGGCTTGGTCTTCTTATTAGGAAACAGCACGATTCCAAATATGATGACTTACTCATGACATTCTGACCCTCATTGTGGGCTCTGTTGCATCAGAAGTCCCTCTTCTTCTAAGTGTTCTGCATGGATGTTCAATGCTCTACAAGGTTTGAACCATAGCAGTTCATACTATCGCACCTAAGTTATGTTCTAAAGGCACACAAGGTATATGTGAACGCCATTACACTGACAGAATGCCTTGGACCCAAGTTCTGTCTTTATTGCCATTAGTAAGACTTTTCTGGTGCCAATAATATCTTTTCTCACAGCTTTTCCTGGGCACAAGCAGGCCATCTGAGCTGGCATTCCCAGATGCCTGCTTTGCAGTGGGTATCTTTATTGTGTCCTCTTGGGGGACTTTGGGGCTCTCTTTGTTCATTTTGTTTTCTTCCATTCATCCACCCAAATGTTTTCAGTACCTACACTGTCCATGGATTTGGGGAGGAAGGCACATGAAGGTGACTAAAACGCTATTTCAGCTGCCATAAAAAATGTAAGAAATCAGGCATGTAGAAAAGAGACCATGAAAAGGGGAAGGTGTTTTGCAAATTCCAGGATCTGTAAGCCGGGTCCAAGTCCTAAGATCTGAAAGCACAAACTGAATGGTTAGAAGTAGTGAAATTTCCATTTACTCAATTTTTTTTTTCTGTGTGTGTTAGGCATCATGCTAAGTTTCACTCATATATCATCTCCATTGACTCCACAGTAACCATTAGATATATTTTATCTCCATTTTATAGAAGAGGTCATTGAAACTCCAAGAGGTTAAATCCCTACCCAAAGTCCACATAGCCAGGGATTAAACTCAGAACTAATCTCATTGAAAACTTGTTTTCTTAACCTCTCCTTTATCCTTCCCACCATCAAACATCATTAGTGCTTCTGCTTTATTTTCTCTTTGTATGGGCAAAACGAATAATAATAATAATTATAATAATAATTGAAAAATCATTGGATATGATGCCTAAACTAGAGTGTCAAAATAACATGTAATGGTTGCTACAGTTTCAAGTAAATATTTTTATCTAATGTTTACATCCTACAGTAGAAATCTGTCAGTTAAATTAAATTGCAGTTGTCTTTGACTTGCAAAATAATATATTATATTTCCATTGACTCTATTAGCTGAATCAGCTTATTTTACTTCTATAATTCAATGTAACATGTTTCTTTTCATTTGCTATCCCCAGGACACCCTTGTAAACAAGATGTTTCCTGTAATGAGTTTTTCCTGGTAAAAATCATTTAATAAGCAAATATCTCCAATCCCTGGTAATATGTGCTGACAGCCTCCTAACCATATTTGAAATATGAAAGCAGTGTTTCCAAGATGACTCTAGTCAATTGCTTTAATACTTCAATAAAAATAACTGCTATTAGAAAGCTCAATACCGAAGGCACATAATTTCAATCCTGGTTCATAAAATTTAATTTGGATTTATTTCAGGATAATGATCATTGAGAAAGGCATGTATTGAAATGGTTGGACACATGGGTAAGGACCACTAATCTCCTCTGAGAGACTGCTGGGCTCCAGCAGGGTACCTGGCAATATATATACACACACCATTAATTATTTGCTGGAATATTTTCTGTGACACTGGTCTCAAGGTGCTCCGTTCAAATACTCTACCTCAGCAGAATCCCTGCCACAGAGCACTTGAGTAAAATAACTTTACATCAAATTGGATTCTCTTTGGCTCTGACCACATGACCAGGTTTCATGGGTTCACTTTTTCTTCCTATATCTTATATGATTTTTAAGATAAATGAGTACAGTTCCAGTGATCCACAAGAATGTTATGAGTGAACATGTGGAGCATGTATTCACTTAGAACACAGAATTGTGGTTCTGCAAGGGCTCTTTAATGTAATGTTGCCTGGGCCTCCCAGCTTATGGATGAGACACTGGAGTTCTGGAATAAATGACTTGCCTAGGGTCATAGAACCAGGGTCTCAGGGTAAGTGATCTGATCTTTGGTCCAGTGTCAGTTCAGTGTGCCACACTTTTTACACTAAACCAGAAGGAAGAGGCATTGGTTAATCATGAGAACAACAACAGTTTATGCTTAAGTTTGGTAAGCATGGTATATGTATCACCTTACTTAACCTTCAAAACAATGCTACAACTCATACTTTATTTAGGAGAAAATGGAGGCTTAGAGCATTGAGATAACTGGCTAAAGCTCACTCAGCTAGGGAGTGGTAGCCCTGAGATTAGACCCAGGCTATAGAGCCTAACATCCTGTAATGATGATGCCGAGCTGAAATTATCAAGCAAGGTGTTTGGAGCACCCATGAGCATGCATGTTACAGAGGTGACAGGAAAAGCAAAATCTTTCTATGTGCAAATAATTAAGAAAATAAGGAGAGTTGAGCTAGGAAAGACAGAATCAGGAGATAGGAAAATGAAGGATTTAAGAAGAGGGGGAAATTAATTTTTGACCTACAAATGATCTTTATAATCATTTCACTTTTCTAGTTTATTTCAGTCAGGGTTATCTGGCATTGGTCATTCTGTATTTTAAATTTAGTAATACTCACAATTCTCAATATTCACTTTTAAAGCATACACTGATTTTAGGAAATCCAAGATAATAACCTGCTTTTAGTGGGAGTGAAATGAACATTTGAAGCAGATTTCAAGAACAAATGAGAAATTCCCTTGCAGTATTTTATTGCTTTTCTGTTAACAGTGGAAATATATAAATCTATTTCTTTATTCGGCAAATTAAAACATGCAAGTACTTTGCTAAAATGTATGTTAAAATAATTATCAACACTCATTTTATCCCCAAGTTATCTAAATGCTTTTGGATCTGGTCAATAATATAATTAATATATTTCTAAGAAATTGCTTTTTGGTATCATTTTTGATATAGAACAACTATATCAAAAATGGGACTTTCCATCTGCAAAGTGTTACATGATCTCTCTTTTTAAATCTTGTGAGGTATGTCATCAAGGAGTTGATTTATGATCCTGCTTTAGTAACCTTGGACATGTCTCTATCTTGCACATTATTGATAAAATGATTCAATGTTTGCAACCTGAGATTTGAAAAACACTGGTATCTGGAAACCTGAGAAAGATTGTTTTTTGAACGCTATAATTGGTTCAAGGATGAAAAAAGACAGGCATTTTTCTTAAGTTCAATTTTGCCATAGTCCCAAGTTGGCAAAAGGTATTAATAATAATTGTTGAAGGTAAATTATCCTCTCAAGGTCTGGAGATAAACGCTTGATTGGTGACACTGTCCTAGATAGTAAATTACAACTGTGTCTAGAGGAAATCACACAACTTGTTTTTTTTTCTTTGATTTTCTATTTTTAATATAGTGGTTGGTGGGTGTAAGTCAATTCAGAACAACATATATTGCACATCTACAATGTACCAGGCACCCTGCCGAGTGTTCAGGATACAAAGGTGGATAACATGAAGACTCCAAGGATCTCACAGTATCAAAGGTGAAAACAGCATGTGACATGATTATGGATCACACTGCGAGTTTCCACAAAGCAGAAATATCAGAAAACATGCATTCTTTTTTTTTTTTTTTTTTTTTGAGACGGAGTCTCGCTCTGTTGCCCAGGCTGGAGTGCAATGGCCGGATCTCAGCTCACTGCAAGCTCCGCCTCCCGGGTTCACGCCATTCTCCTGCCTCAGCCTCCCGAGTAGCTGGAACTACAGGCGTCCGCCACCTTGCCCGGCTAGTTTTTTGTTTTTTTTTTTCTTTTGTATTTTTTAGTAGAGACAGGGTTTCACCGTGTTCGCCAGGATGGATGGTCTCGATCTCCTGACCTCGTGATCCGCCCGTCTCGGCCTCCCAAAGTGCTGGGATTACAGGCTTGAGCCACCGCGCCCGGCCAAAACATGCATTCTTGCATACGCTTATGCAGTTTTGAATGAATGCCATTGGTTACTTGCTCATTTATATTATTTATCTGATCCTTTTATGAGCATTTAATTGGTTCCAAATAAAATCTTAGCTCAGATGTCTTTCATTGCAGACACAGAGAAGTCCATTTGATCCTCCTCTTACCTGTCCAGTTGCAGCTTAATACTGATTTTCTCAACCCAAACCTCTAGATTGGCTTAGTTGCTTAATGCTTCATGTTCACTCAACCTTTTGTTTACACATCCACCATAACACATGTTCCCTTCTGTTAAATTACACATTTACTTATTTATAAGTATGACTCCTTTAATCAGTATCTCCTAGAGCTTGGGGCCCAATCATCTTTGAATTCCCCCATACTTGGAAAAGTTCACACATTTATGGGAACACATCATAAGAGTTTACTGAATTAACGATTAAATTACTTAATATAGCATCATCTGGCCATAACTTCTCATATATACAAAGCTTACACTTCTCATGCTACCATTTTTTTTTTCAACTTTTATTTTAGATTCTGGGGTTACATGTATGAGACTTTAAGCAAATCAGTTAATCTCTTTGGTTTTTAATTCCCAAACAAATATTTTAACACATTGAAGTAGCTGGGCTATATGACTGCTGACATTCCTATTTATTCTAAAATAAAATTATGTGGACACTTTACCATTGGTCTACTGGAAAGGGCCTAATGGATAAGGATATAGTGTAACCCTAAATTGATATGCTTCAATAAAGTCAAAACATTATGCTAATGTAAAAAATAATGACAACAAATGCAATAACAAGCCTTACCATGTAGAAGGTGCTTGATATAGAATGTTAGGTAAATGGCCAAGTACACATTTTAATATATTTTATCCATCCATCCATCCATTCATAATCCATCCATCCATCCATCTACCAATCCATCCAGTCATTTAATAAATATTTGTTGAGTGTTTGCTAGGTGCTAGGCATTGCTCTAGGCAGTAAGCAAGAAAAAATAAAATGTAGAACTCGTAAATAATTTACTCTCTAATCAATATTTCAAACTTTATGCTTTTGCCCATAAACAATAAGGTCTCCAAAGTTTTGTTAATAACTTTAGTAATACAAATAATTGATTCCCCTGTTTACCTAGGGTCTGATTCCTGAAGATTTTCATTATATAAATTTAAATGTGTAAAGTTTTTCATAAAAAGCAGGTATTTTAATACTCTGCTCCGTATTTTAAGAACTGTTAAAATTCTTTATTCTTATTCCCTGCAGTATGAATATTAACTTCAGTTGGGCATTATCTTTCTATCCTCAAAGATCACTCTGAATTACACTAAATTAAATAGATTTAAGAATAAAAGAACAAATTATCTATTTTTGTTTGCATGCCAGGAACAGGTATTTTAGACAAGTCTTTGTAAAATAAAAGTATATCCTTTAGTTAAACTAGTGTTTGCACACAGATATCACTCTCTCTCTGTCTTACACACATACACACACACACACACACACTCCCAAAGAATGATTTTTCCTACAAAGGAACTAAGAACTGAAGAGATAAGATTGGAATTATTAGTCTTGAAAAATGGGTGTTCCATTTCTGGTGTGTGTGTGTGTGTGTGTGTGTGTGTGTGTGTGTGTGTGTGTTAAAAGCACCTAAGAGGCAAAGAGTAGAGGCTAAGTTGTATGAATGGACAGCAGCCATCATGGACCACTCAGGGAAGTAAATCCAGATGGCATATATTTTGGGGTCAGGAATTGGAAAAAGATAATGACTGTTCACACTCTGTTATTAAAAAACAATATAGTCTCCATTTCAACTCTGATGTTACAGACTCTGTCCTCTCTGGTTACAGGTACTTGCTTGCGGCTGGGTGACTCTCAGTCTTTTTCTTACATATTTGCAAATAGGGCAACAGCCCTATTAAAAAAGAGTGTGCGACAGAGGCTGGATACATTTGTAATGATAATGCAATCCTATCTCCTTCAGGAAACATCTTCTTTTCACCATTAGGACAAAATCAAACGTTTAACAACTCTGCTTCAGTGAAAACAAAATACATGCCTATAAAGCTATAATGTGTTGAAACCACGTGACAATCACTGATGTCCAGATCAAGTGAGCCTTACTTTCAATTGCTATAGTTTTATTTATTTATTTATTTATTTTGAGACGAAGTCTCGCTCTGTAGCCCAGGCTGGAGTGCAGTGGCCGGATCTCAGTTCACTGCAAACTCCACCTCCCAGGTTTATGCCATTCTCCTGCCTCAGCCTCCCGAGTAGCTGGGACTATAGGCGCCC
>NW_012114252.1:4569624-4605028 GCF_000951035.1 Colobus angolensis palliatus | reverse complement strand
CTTAGCCTCCAAGTAGCTGGGACTACAGGTGCATGCCTGGCTAATTTTTGTATTTTTTTGTAAAGATAGGGTTTTGCCATGTTGCCCAGTCTCATATCAAGCTCCTGGGCTCAAGCGATCCACCTATCTCAGCCTCCAAAGTGCTGGGATTATAGGCATGAGCCACTGTGCCCAGCTAGCTATCCCTATACTCTCTTTCTTTCAGGCTGGAATGGGAACCACATAAATGGCATCTTTCTGCATTTTCTGATTTTGTAATAAAAAGTTACAATCAGGTATCTGAAAAGAATGTCATGATTCTAAAGAGTGACAAAAAATTTAATATGATTTTTGGCTATCATATTAAAAATCTAGATTCTAGAAATCAAATACATTGGAAAAATAACACTGCCTATATAGAAATACTCCCTGTCAAAACCTTGACATAAGTCTGAATTAAAACTGAAACAAAACCCATGAATAATTCTCTCACACTAAAACCTTTTCTCTTTTTGGTGGTAATAAAAGTCCAATGAAAAATAACACAGCTAAACTTCCTACAAAGTACTACAAAGGGAGACAATCTCACCTAATCTTGAAAATAAACAAATGAGAAATATTAATTATATTTTGTTGTTTTTATATATCTTTTTTCCATTAAAAGATAGCCATCTGGCTGGGCATGATGGCTCATGCCTGTAATCCCAGCACTTTGGGAGGCCAAGGTGGGTGGATCACGAGGTCAGGAGTTTGAGACTATCCTGGCCAACATGGTGAAACCTGTCTCTACTAAAAATACAAAAATTAGCTGGGCATGGTAGCACATGCCTGTAGTCCCAGCTACTTGGGAGGCTGAGGTGGGAGAACTGCTTGAACCCAGGAAGCAGAGGTTGCAGTGAGCCAAGATCGTGCACTGAACTCTAGCCTGACTGACAACAGAGAGAGACTCAGTCTCAAAAACAAACAAACAAAAAAAAGGTAGCCATCCGTGACCAGAATGTTCCTCTCTCTCTCTATATATATATATACATTTTTTGGGAACAGACATTAAGTTATGACTGGGGAAATACTATATTTTATATCTATCTATCTATATTATATATAGATAATATTCTGTAAGCTAAGTATGGGAGGAAAAGCAAGACAACACCTGATTTCAATAACTCAAAGAAGGCTGTTTTGCTTTGTTTTGTTTTGAAATCCATTCAGCTACATTTAGCTAAAAAGTTCTCTTCTCCATTTAAACATAAGTTGGGTTAGCGCAAAATAACTTTTTTAAAAAAAGGAAAATCCTAAAGTATTAAGTGGCGTTAACTGAGTTGTGAGATTATGGATAAAGTTTTAATCACACTTTTCAGAATCCTCCAAAAGGTTTACTAGAACATATACTATTTTTATAGTCATCATAAGATGTATGTATATGTTGAGAAGCTATCTGACTTTCCTATTAAATTAAAATTACCTATAAATCATGTCATGTATTTTGATACATCACTTTGAAATCTCCCTCTGAACTTGTGGATTTTCTCTCTTATCATTATACAAGGCCAAAGGAAAATTATAAGTTTTGTATATTTTTTTAAAATCATCAACAGTCAATTACACATGTGTATATAAGTGTGTATTCTTTTAAATGTATCTTCACATGGCACATGGACAGATTCTAAATTCCCATGAGAGTTGACCAGAAAAGAGCAAAAGCAACACGTTCTAGAACATTTAACTTTGAATGATAGTATAGGCAATAGGCTACTCAATAAGACTTCAAAAAGAGGATACAGAATCACACATACATAGAGGAAAAAAAAAAAGGTCAGCGCTTATCCATGTGGTCACATCAACAAGGGAGGGAAGTAGAGGGAAATAAACAGTTTCTAATGAGAATTCTCCAACTGCAATTTAAAACCTGCACCAGAATGAGCAACATGCTAGAAAGAGAGTGTTTGGTTCTTCCCCTTTATCCAGTGAGTGCGTTTAGCATCTATTCCTTTGGTTATTCAGTGCATATTCTCAATGAATCTGAGTCTTAGTGAACAGATCATTGTTTAAAAAAAATTCTGATTCTTTTCTCCATTTTACATTTGAGAGGGTAAGTTATTGTCACTTTTCTCTGTTTTAATTTTTCAATTATTAAATAGATATTTGTAAACTTAAAATCTGAAGCTCCCCACCAACTGAACAGACCCCTCTTGGTCAAGGGGCCCCCAGAGAAACCTGAAAAACGAAGTCGTTGGTGGTGATGGAAAGGGAGATGGGACATGCCTCATGATACCTCCTTTTGGAGTTTAGGCACAACTGACCAGCATTAATGTTAAAATAGAGATCATCAGACTAACCAAATGGACTCTTCGTGACACTAAGAGACCGAGTTATAAACAGGACCTAATGCCATGCCAGACAAGAGTTAAGCCACACACCTTACAAGGCACTCTGTCTCAGTGTATTGGTTAACAGACTTCCTTATATTAAGCATTCTTTTTTGCTGATTCCAAATTTCTAGACAAAGCAAACTTCAACCAATTGCAAATTAAAGAATCTCTGAATCCACCTATAACCCCCCGCTTCAAGATATCCCACCTTTTTGGGTGATACCAATGCATGCCTTCCATGTATTGATTTATATCTTTGCCTGCACTCCTGTCTCCCACCATACTGTAACTCACCCACGTCGGGCACAATTTCTCGGGACCTCTTCAGACGGTGTTTCCACAGGCCAGGGTCCTTCCTACTGGCTCAGAGTAAGCCTCTTTAACATATCTTAAAGAGGTTTTTTGTTTGTTTGTTTTTGTTTTGTTTGCTTATTTTTCGTGTTAACACATGCCTCCATCTATTGACATCATTTGAAATATTTTTTACTGGCTTTGTTACTTGTCCTTTCCCTTGACAATGTGCAAAGGTGGCACTGGCAGATTTGAAAACAGCTGTGGTTTATGAAAGCAAAATCCAAAGAAATGAAAGTTGCTCCTGGTAGCCTCAAACCACAATGCCAGCTTGGAGCTCCGCCTAATTCTATCCTCCCCTCTGGAGGTTTACAATGACCTGGAAGACAGCCATCTAGTTAAAGGAGCCACATTTCTGAATAAAATTGTTGAAGACAGTGCCTTTGGGTCTGAATTTCAATCCCTGCTCTGCTCCATCATTCTTATTTTCTCTGAATTTCAGTTTCCTCATCTGTAAGATAGGGACATTACAGTTCCCAGCTATTTTTGTGAGGATTAACTGAGTCACTGCTTGTGAATTCTTCCAACAGTTCCCTGAACACAGTTCATGGAAGACAAATGGGAGTTTCATAATTTTTTTTTTTTTTTCACGAACAATTTACTTCTGGTTCCAATTCTAAACATATTTTAATCACGGCATATGCAACTTTGGTTATCCAGGCCTCCAGTGCCAAACACAAACTAGTTTAGTGTATTGTGAGAGAATTAACATTTACTAATTCAAATTAAAACTAAATGCGAATTGTAGTAGCATAACATGCTAATGAACACAGAGGAACTGCCAATCCCTGCTGTACTATCTTATGTTATGTAAATACCATTCACATGGGTCCCACTCAAAGGTTTGTACTGCACTTGCTTCTTGGCCTGTCTTTCATTTCCTGAATTCCTTGAAGTAATATACTATATGGTATAATAGACTCTTAACATTCAAAGAAAATTTGATAAAAGGAAAAGAAAAATATAAACCTGAATCGGCTTATTTAAAAAAAAAAAAGAAAAACAATTTTCTCATGATGATATACTGCATCAAAATATAAATTCTCTTTTACATTCTCCTGAGGGTTCCGGGAAGGGGTCAAATAAAAAATAAACATTTCCATAGAAAAAAATCGGTAGTTCTTACTATGTGTCAATGTGAACAACAATCAGAAAACAACGTTGTTAAACTGCAGCCCCAGGAAGCTACAGCTGGTGGAGTGATCAGATATGACTAAGGAAACAGGCAGGGGTCTTTCTAGTCAGTAGAAGCTGTGTTTGCAGAACATCATCAGAGGAGATTAAAACTCATCATATACCAGCGTTACCTAACTCTGTCCAATAGAAAATGAGCACAAACGGCAGCCAGACTATAGAAAATAGCACTGACGGGGACCATGGTTAAAGCTTGATGTCTGAGCAATTGCAGACAGGCGGGGTACTGTCTAACTTCCCACCGCCTTGATAGGATCCATTTCAGCTACCACAATAAAGGCAAGTCTTTAGATGGATTTGCACTAGATCTACAAGATACTTGGCAGATGTGGCAGAAGCAAGATGACAGAAGAAATGAGAGATCCAAGGAGCCCCAATCTGGAGATATTTATTTAGCTTCATTTGCCTGACAGGTCTCCAATTCCTAAGGTGGGGGAACTGGATATTGATACAGGACTAATGCTGTAGTTATGACTGTATGTTCTCTGTAGTTCCTTTCTGAACTACTGTTGTGTATTTTTATTTGCATAAATGTATGGGGTATAAGAAGAATTTTGTTACATGCACAGTGTATATAAGGGCTTTTGGGGTACCTATCACCCAAACAAAATACCATTGCTGGCTGCCTGTGAGTCATGTCATAATGCGGATTCAGTCTTATCTAGTCTACAGGTTTTGCGGGTCCCTCATCATCTGATCCCAGCCTTATCTCCTCTCTATCACTCTCTCCAGCAAATGTATCATGCTTTTTTTTTTTTTTTTTTTTCTCCAGCTAGTTCATACCATATCTTCAAAAGTCAGCTCCAGTGTCATCTCCTGGAACCTGTCTGCCTGGATCTCTTCACTAAATGGGATAGGTGCCCCTCCTATCTATTCCCTTACCATAATCACATTCCTTATCCCAGTATGTGGTAAGTTATCTGGTTGCCTGCCCATGCCCTAGACGGAGACTTAATTCAGAACAGGGAGCATGTCTTTCATCTCTGCGGCCCCTAATGACACACATTATTGGGTACAGGCGACCTTCTGTCATTCTTGTTGCTATTGTCACAGTTACAGGCTGGCATCTGGCTGGGCGACCTGTAGTGCAAGTTTTCAGCCCTTCCAGAAAATAACGATACCTTAAGTAGGTTAAAGCTTATAGTAAAATTTCACATGCTAAGATCAATAAACATAAAAATGGCAGATGAGCTTTACTATCTTGACAAGAACATTTTGCATTTTGTAGCTGAAAAGATGAAGAAGGTACTTGAAAGTGTCTCAAAGAAGACAAAGCAAACCATTCCACTCAGGTCAAAGTTTATGCCTTTCCTGGAACATGATAAGAGGTGGAATTTATGAAGCATCATAACTGTAAAGACGACTGGAATGATTACAGGAATGGAAGTTCTTTGAGATATAAAGATAAATGAAACAATTTGGTTCAGCAATCTGGTACACTGCAGACAGGCGGGGTACGGTCTAACTTCTCATCGCCCTGATAGGATCCATTTCAGCTACCACAATAAAGGCAAGTGGTTGTGAGGTGATTATTAAAGTTTCTATAGACAGGACAAATACAGGTTCAATATCCCTTATCTGAAGTGCTTAGAATCAGAAGTATTTCAGATTTTGGAGTTTTTTGGATTTTGGAATATTTGCATTATACTTACTGGTTGAGCATCCCTAATCCGAAAACCTGAAATCCAAAATGCTCCGATAAACATTTCCTTTGAATGTTATGTTGGTACTCAAAATGTTTCTGATTTTGGAGCATTTCATATTTCAGATTTTCATATTTGGGATGCTCAACCTGTACATGTAAATGTTTAGCAAACACTGTACAATTAGGTCTCAAGAACGCCTCTTAAATATGGAAAGGGGGATTTTGTTTGTCTCTGATTTGTTTTTAAATGGAAAGTATTTCTCAAAATGTCGTCCAGGGACCAACTACATCCTTATCACCTAGAAACTTATTAGACATGCAATTTCTAGCCCATCCTAAGTTTATTAAATTAAAAATTTGATATGACTCCTCCAGCTCCCTTCTCTCAGTCTGTGCTCTTAACAAGTCCCCTAGCACTACTGTTTTAGGTTAAAAAAAAATTAAACATTTTCCCTTGTCTCTGTCTGGAAAGTCTTTCTTGCTTTTAGTTGCCTGTTCCAGATCCCACTCCTTAAGGCTCAGCTCAGACCCTATCACTTTGAGAGTCTCTCACCTCTCTGTATCCTCACTGCACTCTGCTTGAATTATAGCAATTGCAGCAATTGTCACAAATCCCCTGCTTATTTTCCACATGTCCCAGCTGGACAAAATTTCACCGTGGGCACCGTTCTCATCAATAATAGATTCTTTCCACACAGCTTATCCACTCCTTTGGCTTCAATGATCACCCCTCTGCTGGCTTCTGAATGTATTTCTCTAGCCAAGATCTTTTCCCCAAACCCTGGAATCATGTCTTCAATTGCTAGATATCATCTCCAACATGTCCTGCAGCTATGTCAAGTACAAGCGATCTAAAATCAAATCTCTCTAAATCCTCAGCTCTCCTTCTATTGATCAACTAGAAAGAATTGTGACATTGCCACCTATTAATTTTATTATGAAAGCCAGAAATTTAGGATATCTTCCATTATTCTTGTCTTTTCTCCTTTGCCCCCAAATCCAATCAATCATTGAGTCTTATTGATGTAAACTCCTTAAATCTCTCAAATGTCTATCCATCTACCATCTTTACTCATCCACTATGGCCACTACGATTTTTTACCTCGAATCTGTTAATTTCTTCCTATTTTCTCCCTATCTGCAAAGTTGGTCTTTTCTTAATTTCCTAAACTGTTGTCCTAATGATCATCCTGAAACACAATCCTCATGGTGCATTCCCTTTAAAGATTCCTTCAATCACTCCACACTGCATTTAGAATTAAAAAGAACAAATGTAACACAGCACTCAATGCCCTTCGTATCCAGTCCACGCACACCCTTCCAGCCTGGCCTTTTATTGCCGCTCTCTCGTACTGTATTCTCTAGGAACTACTTGCAGCTCCCCCAAAGACTCTATATTCCAACCAGTAGTTCACAGAAGTCAGACCAGTATGAAAAGGATTGCCAGTGAAGTCAAATGAAAATAAAAAAAATGCTAAGCTTATTCAAGTTAAAGAATTGTCCTTTACTCTAAGATTATTCCCTTTTCTATATTTTGGTGTTAATCCTTTGCTTTAAGAAATCATGAAAGTAACTGCTTTTTTGTAAATGACAGTACAATTTGGTTACCTTTTATCCATTTCCTAAATCATTTTTGAAATTTGATTTCTCAATGATAGTCAAAATACTAGGAAGATCTGCAGGCTGAGAGGTGCTATTCTTCTGCCTGGAAGCTGCTTAACTTCTTTGTCCAGCTAACCTGTAATTTTTTAGGCTCTAACTCAAAAATCAACTATTTCTGAAGGCCCTAAGCTCCTTTCCTGGGCTTCTGTGGCATCCCTGGCCAGTAGTGGCTCAGTGCTTACCACCCTGCATTGGAAATTAGCTGTTTGTCTTATTTTCATGCTATGCTGCAAGCAAGGGCTTCTTTTTCCCAATTTATTGATTCTTGCTAATTCAGTAGTGATTTGATAAATTCCCTTTATAATAAAAAATAAGTACTGGTAATCTGGATTTAGACTGGAGTTATTGGTGTAATGGCTGATGCACTAGCCATGTGGATTTATGTCCTACATGACAGAGACAACCCTGAAGGGTAGGTGGGTCATGTCTTTTCAACTTTCCATTCCCCTGCAGGTTCTAGCACTGTTCTTTGCCGATTTTGCTCTCAATAAATGCTTCTGAATTAAATTGAAAGTAGAGCCATAAAGAAAATGCAAAATTAAGACACTGAAAAATTAAGATAACACAAGCAAGCTACATGGGGAAAGTCACTTTAGCCAAAAGGCCCTGGACAATTATTTAAAGTAACAAGATTACCTTCAGGGACTTTTTTCAAATGCACATATTTAATCATCTAATGTGTAAGTCAAATCTCAGATATAATTAATTCAGTCTGCCTTAAATTTTATTTTCTTTTGCATACTAGCTTACATTAGATAAAGCTAATCTGTAATACAGCTCCTGGTAGCCCATGTCTGTAAATGTTACAGAGAAAGAAAGGAAATTTTGTAGGTGTCCTGTGATTAGGGCACCCTTGGTTTCAGCTAGATACGTACTATGTCAATGAGTCTCGAAGGGACCTGAAGTCTGTGGCTTCATAGTCCTTATTTCCGAAGAAAACACTGTTAGATTTTATGAGAGGCAACTGCTATTTTGAAGGTCACATGTGTTAGTGCCAGAGTTTCTGTTACAAGTGGGTGACAAGGAGAAGAGGTGATTTCAGGCTTTGATGCTGAACTTTAATTGCTAATTTAAACAACAAATAGATCTTATGTGATTTAGAAGAAGTAAATCATTTGTCTTTAGATTGTGAAAATAAGACCATTACAGGTGACTTAGACTTTTACAGGAAATTTAGTGAAAAGGATGGGAGGAGTGACCCCAAATAGAAACCCAAAAGTCTTCTTAGAGGAATAATACGATATTCTGAATATCGATTCCCTACAGAGACCTTAGAAAAAAAATGCAATACTTAGGTCTTTGCTGAGATGATGAATACGTTTTTTCTCTAAGGGTTATTTAACACATTCCATAATTTTATTATAAATGGTCCAATAAAATGCAACAAGAAGTTATGTGCTATATTAGGAGGACAACTCATTTATGAGTAATGTGGTAATTTGTAAAACTAATGGGCATGTTTATGAACATAAAGCGTTCTAAAGAATAAATAAAATACTTTAATAGGCAAAACTGAGGCATTTAGCATGAGAGGGACACATTCTTCTGGGGGATCTAAATTTCCAGGCAGTTGCCAGACTCTGGAAATGTGGCCCTTCCTAGGATCTATTTGGGTCGAGAGACAGAATAGTACAGTGTACAGGAGATAATGCTGAACTTGGAGCAGGGGTCTGTGTTATCTTCTGGCACTGCCATTAATTAGGTTTTCTAGGCCCCTGTTCCCCATTCATGGGCTGAAGTGGTCAGAATGCCCAATCATTAAGACTCTGTCTAATGCTCACAGCCTTTAACTAAATTTAGTAATTCAGCATTCAAAGGTAAGAATATGAATTCAACTGTTTCAAATTTGTTACTGCCTTTATGATAATGAAAAAGAAATCAGAGATTAGTTTCAGAAATATTAGCATTTAAACTCATTGTAGGGTGTGTTGAGCTTTGCAAGCATATCAGCAGTACACATATTTTTGCTGATTGTGAAGTTTTCTTCTGGAATGTTGTTTTCAACTGATGATTAATGTTCTAATACCTTGTTTTTTAGTGTGGCTCTCTGAAAAAAACTAGGCTGTTTTTGTGTATTCATTATGTGTACCTGTCTTTGGCAGGAGGTGGATCAGTTTTGAGGATGAATATCTCACCTTTGTTATTGCACACAACGGCTCCATTTATGGCTCAAATCTGGCCTCCTGTCTATCACAGAGGTACTGTTATCAGTAATCCATGAAATGTTTCTTGTTCTTTTAGTGAGTTTAACATTCAGCTGAGACCAAAAAAAAAAAAAAAAAAAAAAGACTGCTGTTGTATTCCTTTTAGGCATACTAAATTCACTTTCTCATCCTCTCTACTTCCAAATTACATTCATGGAAGGGTACATACCCACAATGTGGAAAAAAGGAAAGCCCTGGATGGTGAAATCATACCCGGAAAGCTGAATTTCTCAGTGCTCTTATTTACTCCATGCTCTCTATTTTTAATTTTATTTTGCAAAGGGAAACAGAGGTCTTCGGTTAAAAGTTCTGCCAAGATATCTTCTATAATATAAAATGAATACATTCCCTGTTTGTTCTGATTTTTTAATTTGGTTTTTTATTTTTTAAGTGTGAAGTTTTTAAGTCATGATATTTTGGCTGTGCTTTTTATAATTTGCTATTTCACACCATACATTTTAAGAGTTAGAATTTTATTTTATTTAGAGCCATGTGTTTTTAAAGCACTTAAGGTTTGTTTTTTTTTTTTTTTAACTGGTTAGTATCTGTATGGTGGGCATGTACTTGCTGGTTCACAAACGTGGCAATCAAGACAGAGTCATATAGTCATTGTCTAATTCTTGTTTCCATCTTTTTTCTTAGTCCAGCGCCTGACCATTGTAAATACTCAATAACTATCTTCTGAATGAATGACAGAAAAGACTGCTCCTCAGATCCCAGAATGAGAATGAACATTCTATAGGAATAATATTTCAGAAGCTAGACATGCTTTCAAGTCGTCAGTATATTTTACAATGGCCATACAGGAACATCAAAATCTGATAAAATACTATAAAACAAAACATTAACATATCTGGAGCCTTATAATTTTTTACTTTTCCGCAATTGTCTTCTAATGTGTACTGTCTACTATACGTATTCAATGCTAGACTAACTCTGAAATGGCCTTTTAACTTTAGGAAGTCTATTCATGGGCTGGGTCCTGAGGAGGTATTTGGTGGGTCCTAAGAGTTTATTCTATTTCAGCATCTGACTCCGTGACCGTGATCTAATCTGAGAAACTAATCAATACCTAGGAGAGAGATAAAATGGCCTTCGCCACGTAAATGCTATGCCTTTCATAGGGTTTCTTGGAGATAATGCTCTAGTCTTTAAGGACTAATTTAGATGAGGGAGGTGAGGGCAACTTTAAAAGCCCCAGGAGACTGGGGAGGGAATGCTGTACTATTATTCAGTCCATATTTTTGAATAAGGAAGAGATCTTGAGGATTCTTTATTTTCTTCACTTCAGGAATATAGAAAACAAGTCCACAGGTAGAGAAAATGCCCTGTTCCATGAGGCTGCAGCGTCTTAGACCCCAAGGCTGTGGTCAGGGGTCAGAAGGGTCCCAATAACGAGGATTTTCAAGACTCGCACACATTGAAAATGGGGAGGCAAAATCTGAGGAAGGCATGTGCATTCCTTTGGCGTTTAGACCCCAACCCTGCTGAGGTCATCGTGTGTAAGCAATAGTTTCAGGGAAATGTAACTACACTGATCCTGCACCAAATACATTTATAAGAAACAAGCAGAAACACTCAGCCAGAATCACCCACAAAAAGTTATTAGTGCCATCAATTCTGTGGTAGCTTTGCTCCATTGAGTCTTCTGTGCCTCACTCTTCAACACTCTAATTGAAAAATCATCATGGCCTCCGTGCGCTCTGGAATCACCTTTCTTCACCAGCGTTCTCCAGATGTGTGACAGGAAATGGAGCCAGGGAAGGTTCCAAGGTCAAATGAGGTAACAGGCAGAATCTATTCTCTCTTTACTGAAGTGTCTGAGAAATCTGTCATTATTTCTCTCTCTGCCTCATGTGCACAATAATCTAGATTTCCAAAACTATTTGACTATGAAATCCTTTATTTTTCTTTTCTTGTAGAGAATTTTTGTAACCACATAAATTATTTTTAAAACCCTTTCATTTGTATTAGCTACTCTCATCCTTAGGCCCACCATTTGAAGAAGGCAAGTTATATGTTATTTTACATCTTTGAGAGATGAATAAACAGAGTCATCAATGTTCATAGCTTGGCCAGGGTTATATAATTATTATGGGATGAAGCCAGGTTTCAAGAATTTTAACATCAGACTCACGGCTTCTTTCCCTATTTATCATGTCATCTCTGTTTTTGAACTCTAAAGTCAGTTTTTGAAAAAAAAATGACCCATTAAGATTACATATTTTTCTTAATGATCTCATAGATACAGAAATTAAAGACGATTCTCAAGACCATCATTTCCCAAATTAATTGACATTCAAACTTGAAAAAAGCTCTGTATTTGGTATAATAGAGCTGTGTTAACAAAATGTTCCCAGAATGTGGTTTATTAAATCTGTCATTTTAAGTTATTTGTATTTTTACTAATGAGTTAGTATTTTCTATGTACAGTGAGATAACTATCACAGGCACAGAATGAAAATCTTTATTTTATTTTTTGAATTTTTAAAGCCCATTGTAAATTGCTAGAGGTGAAGTGCACAATAAAGCCATAAAAATAAAACAGAAAACCTTTAAAGAGATTTTCGGCATTCCAGAAAATATATACTTATCACAGATCATAAATGCAGTCCTGGATAATTTTAAACATATGGTAAGTTTCTTCTTAAGTACTTATATTTTAGGCACCTTAATTATGCTCTAAATCTTTTTCTCATCACAGAATAACTTTGCCTTGAAAATTTGTGTAGGTAAGACTGCTACTTCTTTCCTCATAATATTTATAGGACTTGGATTGCCTTACAATTTGCAATTCATTACTTCAGAATATAATTCCCCATAACTAAAGAGTTTCTTGTCTAGTTATTCAACTCAGTACTGCTTCATTACATTAAACTATGAGCTGCAAAAACAAACAAATTATTTCTCAAGCACTTAACAGTCCATATGTTATAAAAACAGCCTGTGAAGGTGTTATACTTACTCACTCCTGTGAAGTAATGCTTAGTATTTACTACTCCACTGTCAGAGTAGCTATAAGCTTATTAAAACTTTTCTCTACTCCCATGAGGACTCTTAATAAAGCAGAATGACTTCATGGTCATTTTCTCTGCAGAAAAAGGAGCTGTCAGAGTCTTGCACTTTTGAGATTCTCTGAGATGAGCTGCCTGTGTGTTACTTGACTTCACATTAATAGTAACTAAATAGAGTTTCCAAAGAGGTTTCCTACTCTACTTTCAAAATTAAAAATTGGAAGCCTTGGTCCCATTCTCCTTTCCTCTTGACAATCCTGAAGTTCTCTTCTGTAATCAGAATGCTGGTTTAGGCTGGGTTTTTGCATATGCTAAGTAAACTAAATACATTTTTTTTTTTATAAAACTAAAACATGGTGCTGTGGCATTAACACTTACTAACTCTTGTACTTTTCTTTCTGAATTATGATTTATTTTCCTTTGCCTCACTGTAGATACTTAAGAGTATAAAAGATAACAACTGTACCTTTTGGATCTTATCAATTGCCTGACTGACTTAGGAAGCTAAGATAAAATAAAAAAGCTAGGAGGCCTGGTGGACAGGGTTAGTTGTGATATAGAAAAAGTTAATTTGGACAGTAAAATGGTTAGAAGTAGCTTCTATTGAAAAAAGAAAAAAGAAACTTTAAATCCTTAAAATATTGCATGTGTGTTCATCTCAGTTTTATTTATAGTACTCAAAAGTCCAACAGATCCTAAACATTAATCAATGAGAGCATTAAATACATCTTGTTCCATCAGTGCAATGATTCTGATTCCATCATGAAACAGAACTTTCATATTTACATGGAAAAAAGGTATATCCTACATTTTAAAACATCTGCAAAATGGTATGAATATAAACATATTTGTGTAATATGATCTTCTGTGTAACATATAGACCCTGCCTGGTTCATCATATTTTTCATTTATCCTACTGACCTCATTCATTTTAAAAAGAAAATTGCTTATGTGGCCTTTGAATCAACATAACCTTTCAAAGAATCTTTCAGTTTCACAGTGGGCTATTCTATTAGTCAAGATCGAGCTAGAAAACCAGAAACCACTCCAGGTTCAGAGTGGTTTTCAAACAGAAAGTATTTAATACAGGGAAATAGTTACACAGGGCACAGAAGAGCTGAGAAACCAAACAGAAGATAGAACAATGACCCAGACATTACCAAAGGAAGCCACTCACTCTGCTAGGGCTTATGGGATAACAGGAGGAGCTATTACCCAAAAACACAAGCCAAAGTCTCTGATGGGGGATTGGGTCACAGAAGAGTGGGAGGCAGAACCACAGGGTAGATACAGTTGCTACTGCTGCTACTGCTGCTGCTACCGCTGGAGACTTGGAAAGAAAATGGAGTGAGGAGGAAAAAACATTCCAGCTTCTCTCCTTGGGACAGGTCTTCCATAAGTCCCTTTGATTGACTTAACTGACCCAGAGGCTAAAGAACAAGGGACCCTGGGAAATGTAATTCCCTGCTACAGAGAGGCGAGTAGAGGAAAGAAGAGGAAGAGATCTGAGAGCAAGCAGCAGTTGTCCAGCACAGCTTACGGTTCGTCCATTACAGTTTCCATTCAAGTGGTGGTTTAGGATAATCCTGAGATTTCTCATTATTTCAATTTATATTGTTTGTTGCAAATACTAAGTAACTACAGCATGTTTTAAAAATATGCTAAACACACATTATAAATATACATAACTGAATACTATAAATGCTACAATTTAATAACTTCACAGTGTAATCATGAAATTTTAAAATTTATCAGAAAGACTGTACTCTGAGCCTTTTTTATTGTTGTTGAAGCAAAGAAGTTAAGATGAATTTCAGAAAAATGCTTAGAGATGGTGGTTTTTGTATTTGAGTAACGTGGGTGTTGGAAAAAAGTAATTATGGAGGAAGAATGGGATCTAAAATAAATGATCATGGTAGTGACTGACATTGTTTGATACACTTGTGATTCTCCGTCCTTCTGAAGACAGATATGCTAACATAAGGGGTGATGGCAAACTCACACAAATGATTAGGAGGCTCACAGTGCTGTTTGCCAGATCTTTCCAGTTCTCTTCATTTCTGGTCACATGGCAGCCTTGCAATTTCTGGCTCTCTTGTGGTTAGACAGGGCCAAGTAAATTGTCCTGGCCAGTGAGTTGTAACATTCTGTCACTTCCAAGCCAGAGTATTTAATTGCCCATTAAGACCAGCCAGAGTTCTGTCTTTCCTGCAGTCAGAATGACTGGTAAAATTCCACACAGCAACTGCTATGTTGCCTTGGATCCAAAGTGAGGACACAAGTGTAGCATCCCCACCTGACTCATACTAGGCATGTAATGCCAGAAAGAAAAGAAACTTCATTGTTTCAAGCCACTGAGATTTTGAAGTTGTCTATTATCACGCACAACTAGCTTATCCTGACAGATACAGTGATCTATTGTGCTGTGTATAAAAAGCACACAACTACACCAAATCAGCTTGCAAGTGATCATTATTTATTCAGCTGTCTGTGGAGTCATTATAAAAATTTTCCTACTTTCCTCCAGACGATAATCTAAGTTAGTTAATGACCCACCCAAAAGATGATGAGTGTTAATGGTAAAATAAATCTTTCCTAAATTTTCATCAAAAGTCTAAAGTGTTTCCTTCGAAATAAACACATTGATTTTAAAATCTAAGGGAAGACTAATTCTAATATTTGAGAATTAAGCGCTGATAATAAGTGTTGGAAAGAATACATCACGATATAAAATAGATTACTATTCCCTGTAGGGAAGCAGAAATAATCATGACTGTGGACCGTATAACATTGTCTACAAAGCAATCTAACTCCCTTTGCTTAAGCCTTTCCTTATTAAGCACCTTCTAATTCCTAATTTGGCTTTCTAGACACCTTGATATGCCTTGGATAGCAGATAGGAACATTCAGGAGCTAGAAATGATTATTCCCCCATCTTACTCTAAAAATGAATTTAAAAATGACACCAATTTTCTAACTTGGTAACACTAAACCAGTCACCTGTGGTGATCTCATCCACATGTGGCCACCTGAGTAGCAGTGCCCTGGCACTCTTCTTGCTTTTACAATTGAAGCAGCAATAATTTAGCAGAATATTGTCTCCCCATTTGTAATTGGCAATGACCAGGGCTGGTCCAGATGCACAAGATTCTAGGCTTTGAGATTTTTACCACTGTATTAGGTAGTTCTTGCATTGTTGTAAAGAAACACCCAAGACGGGGTGATTTACAAGAAAAGAGGTTTGATTGGCTCACAGTTTTGCAGGCTTTACAGGAAGCATAATGACATCTGCCTCTGGGGAGGCCTCAGGAAGCTTCCAATCACAGTGGAAGGCAAAGGGGGAGCAGGTACGTCACATGGCGAAAGTAGGAGCAAGAGAGAGTGGGAGGGGAGGTGCTTTCAAATGACCAGATCTCACAAAAACGCACTATCACAAGACCAGCACCAAGCCATGAGGGATCTGCTCCCACGATCCAAACACTTCCCACCAAGCCCCACCTCCAGCACTGGGGATTACAATTCAACATGCGATTTGGGCAGGGACAAATATCCAAACTACATCAACAATGTACATGGATGCAAACTCTCCTTCATAGGTTCAAACCACTTTTAAGAGTGAACAATACAGGGTGATTATGCAATGATACATGTTGGAGTTTCTGAATTTTCAGTGTTCAGTTCAGTTGCCACATCCTAGGCCCAGATTTAGAGTAGAAAAAACGTTACCACATTGAAAAATGACTAGTAGATACCTATTTTTCTTAAAAAATCAAAAATGAATAAAATCTTATAGATTTTCACTTCTAATCTATATAACCAAAAACATTTCTATAAAATACTGCAAATAGATATTTAGTCCCTAGCTAACGGCTGCCTGAAGGCAATTTTCAGAACAACACAACTTTCCTTAGAAAAATAAGGATTTAACTGTGAATACTTGTACCTCAAGAGAGAAATAAGCTCAGCCAACTTCTTATGTTATCAATATACACAGAAAAAGTGTACAGGTCCAAAAACATTAAGGAAGAAATGAAGGAAACAGGTAATAATATTTGATTTTTTGTACTCCTCCTATTACCCCCGTTACTTATTACTCTTCATATTTTTACTCTTCTATTAATTGATGAGAAGATGACATTAAGTGCCTAGGGTACATGGAAATAATTTGATAAACCAGAAATTAATTTTGGAGGACCTCAACTCTTTGAAAACAAATTGGCAGTTCAACTTTTTCCAGATAGAAAGTCACTAAAAGCCACTTTCATATTGGTTTTTTAAAAAAGCCTTGTACTAGCAAGTACAAATTTGAAATCAGCCTCAGGCACGATAAATGTATGCTAGTATTGCTTTATTTTTTAATTTTTTTGCAGCAGGGTCTTGCTCTGTCACTCAGGCTGGAGTGCAGTGGCATGATCAGAGCTCACTGTAGCCTCAAACTCCTGAGCTCAAGTGATTCTCCGACCTCAGCCTCCTGAATAGTTGGGAATACAGGCAAGTGCCACTGCACCCAGCTAATTTTCAGTATTTTTTTGGTAGAGAGGGGATCTTGCTATGTTGCCCCGGCTGGGCTCCCACTCCTGTCCTGAAGTGATCCTCCTACCTCTGCTTCTCCCAAAGTGTTGGGATTACAGGCGTGAGCCACTGGTGCCCAGCTGGTATTGCTTTATTTGAGTAGTCCTAATCTCACCTTGGTTGTTACCATGATCCCCTCCTTGAATTTTTCTTTAGTTGTTTAAAATTTTCCATACACATAAAATAATGTATATATTCCTTTACATGGAGATATATTTACATGAGATGTTACTGATATTCATCACGTAAGATATAATATTGCACAGAAATGGTTTTTAAGTTGCTTATTTTTAAAAAATGCATATTTTCCAACAAGTATTTAATGAACCTTATTATGTGTAAGAAAGGTCTGGAGTTTATAATGAAACTTTTAAGGTTTGGTGGGTACACAGCAGTGCTCCACGCTCATTTATTTGCTGACTTCATTAAACTATTTTGTATATGAAAAAAAAAGACAAGAAATTGGCCTTTAAAATTCGACAACACCTGAGAGACATAACATGAGTCAGTGTTCACAATCAGGCTGGTGGGGCCAGCAAAGCAGGTCTCTCCCTGGGTGGTTTGCTCCTAGGATTTCCAGGGCTATGAAGTTGACCTGAAAGATAAGATTATTTGACTTTCTAGTGGTTTTCAGAAAGAGAGAATTCTTCAAAATGAATAACTATATTTTTAAAAGCCCTCTTCCCTAAAAGCAGTAGTATTTGGTGATAAATGGAATGCTTCTCACTGAACTGAACATATCATGATATAGATAGAAACCTCAGTCTGGGGAAAAAAATGCACATGGCACCTTTCATAGGATCACAAGATGAGCTGTTTCTGACACTTAAAGCATCTAGATTCTAGAGAAGGAATTTCTGTTAAGGCAGGTTCCTTTTTTGAGATACAAATGATATGTTTCCTACAAGACATTGTCATAAAATACACCTGTTTTGTTTATATGTTGCTATTATTGGTTCATAAAATAGAATTTTACATAACTATATTTTACATAGAAAAAATGGTACACACATATAGAAAGAGCAAAGATACAGTGTCTTGTAAAAATAATTTACTTATCAGAGGCACATAGGTGGGTCTTAGCTCCACTCTCATATTTAAGGCTAAGTGGAAAAATACAGAAAATACTGTTAGTAGAGATTCTCTCCTAATTTATGAACGGCCTGTGGTTTTTTTTTTTATTTTTTACCTTTTCTGTTTATTTGTTTTCTTGCTTGTTTTTCAGTGTATCACACAAATTGCCTGGCAAAGTACAGTTTCTCCTGATGAGTTAGTTCCACCTCTAGTGTTCCTTCTCACGATTCCATTTGGGGAGAAATGGAAAAATGATAGGCTTTGGAAGAAGACGAGTTGTGTCTTTATATTATTCATATTATCTTTAAAGAGACAGTTAGAAAAGTCTGACTTGTGTCCTTGTTTTCAATCTCTGCCTCTACAAATTGAATTCTGAAAAACCTTTCAGGGACTCTGAGATCGCTGTGAAATGAGGTTCAAACTCTTGGATGTGAGTGAGAGGGCATTCCCAATGTACCTTCTTTCTGCCTCACTAGCCTTCTCTTGACCTGTTCCCCCCTTTTACTCTATACCTCCTCCCAAATGTCAATGTTTACCTCTCCCCTATCCCCCACTGTGTGCTTTCTCATCCCCTTTACTGCCTAGACAATCCTGTTCTCCAAGACCGTAAAGCCTTCTCTGATTTGTCCACATGGACTCACTTCTTCCTTTGTTTTCATATGATGAGTTCACTGAAGGCAGGAATCATGACTTGATTATCTTTGCATCACAGGTGCCAAGCAGAGCTTCAACTTAGTGCATGATGGGCTTTTCGGAAACATTTGTTGAATGAATAAATGAGCCCAATGACCAAGATGCACACAATTCACAAAACTAAAAGGAAAAAATAGGAAGTGGGAAACTGAGAACACCTTGAATGGCATGTAAGTAATGGGGTGTCAATCAAGAGTCATGTTGTAAAAATGAAATGCTTAAAGAATACCTAAGTAAACCTATGGACTTGGAAATTATGGTTTTAGGAAGGACTTTATTTTTCAAAGGAACATATGGGGCTATAAAGTCACATCTTTAAAGGTAGTAGACTCTCCTAATTGTGCTTTTACAGATTAAAATGATTTTTAATTTTATAAATGATTCCCCCTCCCCATTTTCATTAGTGTATTTTATTTACTTCAGTAATTCAGGAAAACATTTTATAGCAGTGTTCTATTTACTATTAGCACATCTGCTCCCAGAGAGGCTTCTATCTGTAATAAAAACATTCTGTGATTTACATTTAATCTAATATTTGTCTTACTCCACACACTGGATAAACAGGGCTCATTAGTATCAAACATGCAGAATCTTTGTTTTTCATGACTGTAAACCTGACCTTTGAAATGTAATCTTGTGTTCCCAAGATTAGCATCCAATAAATCACAACATGCATTATAGCTATCTCCCCCTCCTACTCCTTTTTCAAATACAAACATATGCATGCATGCATACACACACACACACACACACACACACACACACACGGTTGCTTAAGAGCTCAAAGATTTCTGACATTTTGGGAAGCTTTTAACTCTTGGTTTCTGAAAAATGATAAATAAGATGTTATCTCATGATGATATTTATATCACTATATCTTAGTAACCAAGACGAGGAATAGAGAGATATAAGATGCTTTATGCAACAAGAGATGACTATTAAAGAACAAGGTATATGAATTAAGTTTACATATCCAGTAATCAACTATGTTTGATATACCTGTTTCATAAGAGGAATTAAAATATATATTAACATGATTAAGAGTTAAATATTTTTGGGGGAAGTGTCTGTATTTAAAAAAGTGTTTTGGTTTCTTAATTTTTTCCTTCAAATTGAATGCAAAGTGACATTTAATATGGCTCTACATTTTATAGCTCAGACTTAATTTAAGGATTTTCTAGCTTATATATTTTTGTCATTGTAGATATTTTTAAAGCATATTTCTGTAATGTCTTCAAATATTGATACTTAAATATTTACTAATAGTATTTTGTCTGTGTCTCACAGTTAAGTTTTTTTGGAAAAAAAATTTTGAAAAACATTTATGACATTTATAATATGACTCATATATCAGAATGGCTAAAATATTGTGAAATGCATTTTTAAACTGGGTTTGAGCTATTTCAGTAAGATATTAGCAAGGACCAATACATTATTCAAAGGCAACAGGGATTCTTTCTTTAGCTTTCTAAATAGCTAAGACAGAAGCTTAGAAACATTTTAATAATAAACCATTACAGAAGTAAACATGTGCTGCAAACAAATTAGGTCATGGTTGTATGTCAGAAGAGCATCAAAAACACACAAAGTGAGTAAGTATGACTTTTGAAGTGAGCATTAAAATTCAACATACACTGCTTCATATAATGTTGAAGCTTTATCTGCAAAATGAGGAAGTCGGAGAGATTTTTGCAGCAATTTAAAATATGGAAATAGCTCTCTTCTGGCTGATTTACGACGTGTGTAGAGTAGTGAATGAAAGAACTAGAGTTTAGCCTGGGAATACTTTTTCCACCAAATAACATTTCAGGTTTAATCCTGCAGTGTGGTTTCATCTATTTCTCATCTCCTTTCTCACCCATGCCAAAACTGCCCTGTAACGAGTCCCAGATCAAACAGGAAAGTTGGCCAACAGGCTAGAGTTACAAGACTGGTCATCCAACCTAATTACTAACTTTGGGCAAAGCCAAACCTCACACAACTCAGGGAGACAGTTATTTATAATACACACTTTAAAATATTGAGTAAATGTCAGAGGTTCCAAGAGTCTGAAACGCAGTCAGACTGGACCTGACTTTAGATGCAGGCAGAACAATCTGAATATCTAATTTTCCTGCTCCATAAAATGAAGTCAAATGAGACGTCATAGAGGATTAAATGAGAAAAGGCTGCAAAGTGCCCAACACAAAACACAGCACACAGTAGTTTCCAAAAAATCCGGTGTATTCTCTATATTTAAAACAAAATTGTGGCTTTCATTTGTATACCCCTTAAAAACAGAAAACTGGTTTTTATTGATATATAATAATCCTGCAAGAGGGACCTTTCACATTACTTCTTACCCCTCCAAGCACTATTCCATTCAGACCTGGTCCATCTTTTAGGATGTCCTGTCAACTAGACCAGTAGTTTTAAAATTGTTTAATGGTAGCACCAAGGCTCTTTTTTCCAAATGAAATCTTAGACTGAATCCTAGTAGATACAGATGTGACTCATATCAGAACGGTTGTGTTGAAGCACGGAACGGGTGGTTGGGTAGGAAGAGCACAGTGGCCCAACGACTCCTGTATTACTGAGCGTGAAGAATCTTGAACATGGACAATGCTGAGTCAACAGAAATCCCCAGGCCCTGGAGAGGTGCAATGTACAACTCTTAAGATTAAGAAGAAGTATGGATGATAATCTTAAAAAAATCAGCTGGATGACTAAACTAATAACTGGATAGTTATAAATATCTCTGTGTCTATGTTTTGTTTGGGTTCACCATCATGTTGGCTGCCAGCCCTCATCTAAATTGATAATGCTTAACAGATAATATATCGTTAAGTATTGCTGTGTATCCTAATTTCAAGGACCATAATCATCCAATGTCCATTATATTCATGTTAAATTATTTTTACCAGTTATAGAAATGAAACTTCTCTTCCTAAGGGATAATTACTGCTTGAAAAACATTTTTATTGAATGACTTTTGTGTTTCGAGTTATTTAATAAACTGAGATTTGGATGTGACATTATAAAAACTGCAAAGTGCCATAGGATAATATACAAAAGTAATTATCCTTGACTAGAGAGAAAAGAATAAAGGTAGAATTAATCTGTGGTTTTGTGTAAAACTAATGCCAACCGTCTTTATTCTTGTGCTGCTACAGGGCCCACTCTGGGGGCACAAGAATGAAGATAAGCAGTCACTACGATGGAGGAAAGTGGTGGGGTAGAGGTATGGCACCCCAGCAGCACATGGTGGTAGAAGCTTGCTGAAGTCAAAAGGACCTGTTGAAAGAGGTTTAGTCATGACTCGGCTTTGAAAGACAGCACTAGACCTGTACCCAGCGCTGACTCTCCATTAACATTTTCCAGCCTCATTTCCTCTGGGTGCTGCCCTCCCGTTAATTGTTTTGATGGTGTCTCTGTGAATGTGCCATGCCTCCTGGGTCACTCTCAGACATTTTAACAGAGATCGCCTGGAGACAATGCTTGAAGCCCAAAGAACTGAACTAGTGGGAATATAATCTGGCTTTGCAGGCTGCTGGGAAAGGGAGGTAGCACTCCTTAAATCACATCCCTAGATGGCTGTCTGTCTCACTTAATCAGAGAAGAACTCACAGGCTCCCCTGAACGCTTGATTCATTGGTTCCTCTTATACCTTTCCCCACATCTCAGTGTTTGTCTTTCCTATGAAAACACTCTCAATTTCCTCAGGCTTTTTTTATAAAGTCTATATTTATATTCCAAAGCCTTTATCAGTTTTATTCAATTGTGGGGGCACAAACAATACTACGATCAATTCTGTGGTTCACAAAGCAAAACAGAATGTTTTCTCAGTTGTAAAATGCTATCAATTGCTAAACCCACATTGATTTCATACCAGCTTTTCAGGGGGAAAAAAAAAGGAAACCATATGTATTAAGTATACATGATCAGTTCTTAGATGCATCCCAATTTAATCCTGATTTCAGAAACATTAACTGAGAAGAAATCTGGCCTTTAAGAATAGAGGAATTAAGGTAAGTGACGAAGGCCAGGATCATACTCTCATGCTCTTAAGCTACTTGGGAGGGAAACCATGGCAGGCGCAGCGTTTGTCCAAATGTTTTCTGCTGAATCCTAAAGGTTTTTGAAAACCTCCTCACTGGCCTCCCTGCTCCTGCCTTTGACCACCTATCACCTGTTCTCAGTACAGCACAGCGATCCTTCTACAAAGTCTGGTGACGTATCTCTACTGCTTATGAGCCCTCACCTTGAGGAAAACCAGTGGTGTGCTGAAGCCAGCTCATACCAGCTCAAGAGAGCTGACAAATTTTGAGAAATTTTGCAACACAGTCATTCTTAAAAATTAAATTATATAAACATATAATTATATAAATTATATTTAAAACATAGGTAAATCATTCTCAAAACTCATCCCTTCCTGATTATTACACTTTATTATCTATGCTCATACAGTTATTTACATCTATTTTATCTATATGTAAGAAATACTATATGAGTGTTGGTACTGCAGCACTTCCCTTCCCAGTTCCACATTCAGCAATGTCCTGCTTAGTCTCAGCCCTGGTGCCACTGTTTCCACTATAGCAATTGACAAATGCTATAAATCGAAGTCAAATCTCTTCCCCTTCATTCCCCCAAGAGCTAGTTGCTAAACATTTACTAGCACACTGCTAAGTAAAACAAAGTCCTTACACAGGTCTACAAGGCCCTCTGAGATCTGGCTCCCTTCCCTCTACTCAAGCCACACTGGTATCCTTGCAAGGGCAGACTCACTGTACAATTTCAGGGGGTACAAGTCACAGTGTTTTCTGTGTATGGTGCTTCTCCTGCCCACTGCCCTCTGACAAGTTGTATAATTTGGAGAAATGATTCCTTCCTGGGTCTGGGCAAAGCCAAATACAGTACTGCCTCTGGGCTTCGCACCTGCTGTTTCTCCTGCCTGTAATGCTATTCCCCCACACCCTCTGCCCTATTGCCCCCCGCCCCCCGCTCCTTCACCGCCTTCAATTGTCTGCTCCAATGTCACCTTATCAGTGAAGCCTTCCCTGACCATGTTTGCTCCTTCCCTATTTAAAGGAGCAAACGTCCCCTACCCGTCCTTTGGCCCTCCTAGGCTCCCTTCTCTGCTTTATTTTTCTTCAGAGCACTTATCACCAACTGACATATTGCATCTTTTACTTTTTACTTCATTGTTGTCCCTTTTTTTCCTCCAGAATGTAAGCTCCAACAGAGCTCAGGCTTTGTTTTGTGCATTAGATACCAATGACCTGGAATAGTGTCTTGCATATAGTAGGTGCTCAGTAATATTATTGAATAGATGAGTGAATGTATGAGGGTATTAACAAGAATTCTGATTTTATACATATATGCACATACATATATACTGTAATTTTAATTTTATATATACATATACACATATGCAAGTGTACACACACACACATACACATACATATATACACTCATATATGTATATACAAGCCAGGAATTTGAATATCTAGATTTGAGTTATGGCTGTGATGCTGATGGATACTTCTTATTGGCGCTTTAGTCGAGGAGCCTGCTTATGCCCAGAGACACTCTCTGAAGCAGAAGTAAAGCGCGGGAAGTGTTTCTTTGGCATATAATAGGTTTCTCTTTCCGCTAGAACAACATACGGGAGCCTGACTCTGTTGAACTCCCTTAGAGACAGGAAATTTGCTCATCACTGAAGGAAATCAAGGCAGGAACTTAAACTAGTTCAAGAAAGGTGGCTATAGCTAAAGAAGGGAGAATAAACTTCAAAAAACAATGGAAACCTTGACTAAAAGAGAAAGTATGAGTTTTCCTGAACAGGGACACAAGACATGAGAAACAAGAAAAGAATAATGAAGGGCAAATAGAAAAAGAGAAGGAGAAACACCATATATCCACATGAAATGATTTGGGAAATGGCAAAATGAAGATCTGACAATGTCTAAGACTATCCCGATCATCTCTGTAGTAGTCTATTCTCATGCTGCTATAAAGAACTTCCCAAGACTGGGTAATTTATAAAGGAATGAGGTTTAATTGATTCACAGTGCTGTAGGGCTGGGGAGACCTCAGGAAAGTTAAAATCATGGCAGGAGGGGAAGCAAACACATCGATTTTCATATGTCAGCAGGAGGGAGAACTGCCAAGCAAAGGGGGAAAAGCCTTTATAAAACCATCAGATCTTATGAGAACTCACTCACTATCATGAGAACAGCAGCATGTGGGAAACCGCCCCTGTGATTCAATTATCTCCCACTGGGTTCCTCCCATGACACGTGGGGATTATGAGAACTACAATTCAAGATGAGATTTGGGTAGGGACACAGGCAAACCACATCAGTCGCCATTCTTCTTCATATTTCTTCCATATTCAATAAATTTAATATCTAATAATAGGCAATTTTACATTAAAATCTTCCTTTTGTATGGACTTTAGAAATCATTTTGAATATGTTAAAGCAGAAACATATCTCAAACATTACAACCTTCATATCAAAAAGTTTTTGATGTTTCCAAATTACATGTCCTCAGGAAAATAATTTTCCAACCATGTTCGTACTCATATGCCAATAACCTCCACAACTATAATGAGAAATCATCTTCACCTATGAAAAACCAGATGTATTTGTGTTATTCATTTGCCCCAAAGAGTAATTGCAATAAATGGGAAGCTGGCCTAAAATGGGGTATCCTATACGCAGAACTGAGAATTGGCCGTGCGGTCCACGGTGGCTGCTGAAGTTTAAGTCTTCTTTCCTTTCTCTACTGCTTACTTTGTTCTCTTCTTGTCTGCAGGTCCTAACACTGAAAGTGGCATACAGCGAGTGTTTGGTAAATATGTTCTGAGCCAACAAATGAATGACTCGAATAAACAGGATGACTTGATTTGCCTTGGTCACCTCTGCTTCCTTTTCCCATGATTCTTTATGAGCATGTGTGATTTCAGTAATTGTTCTCTAAGCCCTATATTGTAAGTAGTAATTAAGACCAATGATAGAAGCCAAATTCCAAGTGACATTGCTTCTTCAGGAATAATAAAAGTTGGTTATAACATCTACCCTTGATATTATTCACCTATTCAAATAATTGCCTGGGATTTCCATTTGTTAATGACATAGAATTATTATTCAGGATACAACACCTTTGGAATTATAATTAAGCCCTGGGTTTCTCTGACCAAGCCACACTATGTGTCTGGTGCTAAAAGCAGAGTTGGTGAGGTGGAGTACATAATGAGTCATTTCCCTGTGCATTATAAATCATTTGGGGGAAGAATGCAGTCTTATTATTAGGCAGAATGCTTGTGCAGCTATGTTGGATACCAAGTAAGGAACAATGACTGTTATGGAATTAATAAGATATTAACGTTGCTGCTCCTTAGTGCACTGCAAGGGTAATTGAACTACTCCAATGCTCAAGTAATCTCATGGGCTTCAGAAACATAGTAATGTACTTGGAGGGGGAAAAGAACCCGAAACTCTGTTACGTCTCATTTTCATTAAAATAATAATAACAATAAGATATCAACTCATTATGCCAGTGCCTTGAAGGTTGACAAAGAAGTTGATGTTAACATGCTCACCTAACCTGGGCAGCAGCGTGTTAGAACAATTGCTGTCTGAAAACCATTAAAACCATTATTCCTTTTAATTGCTATCATCTTCACTCACATATCCTTGAAGGCAGTGTCTAGGCAACTGTAGTAACAGAATCATCATCAGGGAAGATGGAAATAGAAAAGACCATGAGTTCATTCTCTATCGTAGAATACAAACGTTAAGAGCTCATGTGAACACTTGCTTAGTCAAGGCATACTTGTTTCAATGCTTAAAATGGAAAGATATCTTCTGGGAAACGATCAATTATTGTAAGGAGGCAGGATAATATGACAGGAAAGAAATCACAGGCTTTGGACAGCCATACCTGGTCATATTTATTAACTATAAAGCCTGCCCACCTTTTATGCACATGGATTCTGAGCTCAATGTATTCAGGGGCTCAGACTGAAATGTTAATATGTAAGGTCCCCTGTCCCCTCCCAACCCTTTGTGCACCTTTACATATGACCACTGGGACTTCTTTAATTTTCTCTGGTTCTTTAGCTTCCTGAGTTTGGAGGCTGTATCTGTCTCATTCACCACTGTAACCCCAATATCGAGCGCAACTTCCAGAATGTAGTAGGCATTTCATTCACGTGCACTGATACAGTAAATGGGGGTGTTGTATAGATTAAACGAGTTAAGATACATGAAATTCCCAGCATCCAGGAACTATTTAGTTAACTATTTGTCTTCTCTCCCCAGTATACACAATTTGTTAAAATGTCTAATTTATAACTAAATTACTAAATTATTACTAAATTACTAAAGCACTTAATGCTGATACTTATTATTTATAATTATCCCACATTTTCATATCAATCTCAGAAAATTAGGGGTTTCTAAACCTTGAGTCCTTACAGTATTTCCATGAAATAGGTAAGGGGCAATACAGGCCCCTCATTAAGAAATCTTGATACATAAAATTAACTAATTTAGAGAGTGAAAAGAATCACCATAGCATTTCTATAAATATTAAGCTATTTTTGTAAACTGAAAAAATATTCTTATTTACTATAATGTGATTTATAAATAGGACTACACATACTGCATAAAGTTAACATATCTAATTTTTACAGTTTAAGAAACTAGAAATGGTATAAATATTCTTTATCAATCATTCACATAGAAATGTTCCCAGGTTTGTGTTGAGAACTTAGGAATTCCAATTACTGGACCAGGAATTTCTCCTCTAGAATACAGTTTTCTGTGAGCTACCAGTGTACACATAAACAAAATCCTCACATCTCTTCTACCTGGATTACAGATCACCAAATTCTGCCCGTGACTACTTGGTTTGGGACCTGAGGAAGAGTCAATGAGTCTGTTATCTGTGACTACATGAGATGAAAGACTAGCCCAGAGGCAGAGGAATCAGGTTGAATGAAAGAAAAAGCAGTCCCTTTGTTTGAAGAGATTTATTTCCCCTTGCTGACAAAATTCAGCTGGGACCATCTCCTTTGTAACAGTTGAACCCACATAATACTAAAGCTTTGACCTCCCCTCCCACCCCTTGCCTCTGACATAAACCTCATTACCAATGTGTTTCAAATCTTTACAAAACCTTTAGGTGCAAAAAGGAGATAGCTAAATGGCCCTCTGGAGGACATTTGCAGCCACATGATTGTATTAAAATGTACGGGTCTATCTGCCTAAGTACTTGGAGAGGATGAAGTACATCCTTCAAAGTGATGATTTCATTCTATAAACTTATGGTCTGGTTTCCTTGGAGAGCACTTGTCCACTTTCTATTTTCTCAGTTGAAATCAGATAAAATATTCCCAACACTGCCTTGAGTTTAAACTAGTTGGCTCTTATCACATATTTAACCATTTACTTATTGGAGACAGTAGAGTTTAATGGCTGAGAATCAGACACACATTGGTTTTCATGGCCTGTGGCCAGGAACTAGCTTTTTGACTCTGAGTCAGCCATCTTACTTTTACGTGTCATTTTCTAAATCTGCAAAATGGGAAAAAAACAGTACTACCATTTAGAATTATTATGAAGATTAATTGAGACAATACATGGAAAGCATTCAGCTTGGCTTCTAACAAGACCTCAGTAACTATTATTTTTAATATTTTCTCTTCTGATTATTTTGGTTCTTGGTCTTATCTTTTTCACCTTGGGTGTGTAAAATTTGAAACCAGATAGGAATATGTAAGCTTCAATGGTAATATAGCTGGTTAGTCGCTGTATGTCATAGCTTACACTTCTATATGTATATCTGAGGAATAAATTTACTCCCAACCCCACCCACTATCCTAAGCTATCCTACAAGATAAAATTCTGTATTTTTTAGACAGAACCAAACTTCCCAGCCTAATAGATAATGCCTAATGATTTAGGTTCAGTCTGCCTTTCCCACTTTCTAATGGTCATCTCTGCAGCTCAGCCAAGGGAAACTGTTTCCTGTCTGTTGAAGATAGCTCTGCCTGCTTCCTTACAATAAGCATTTTTCCTACCAGTCTAATCAAATTAGCTCTGTTCTTCAATGCCAAGGCCATATGATCCTTTCTCAATGAAATCTTTCCCAATCTCTTTAAGACATCTTTTTGTCCTTGGAGTTTCCAAAGACAAGAAACATTCCATTTTTGAGAGAGAAGACTACACACCTGGATTTAATCCCAGAACCAAAATTTAGGTGTGTGCCATTTGGCTGGTCACTTTACCTTTCTTAGACTGTTTTTTTTTTTTTTCTTTAGAAATTGGGAATTAGAACACCATCTTGCTTTTTTTTTTTTTGTAAAGCTAAGGTAAAAACCTTAGTTCTATGAATGGGTGAATAGGTCATAGTCACTGGTTTTTGTTTTTTGTTTTTAGACAGAGTCTTGTTCTGTCACTCAGGCTGGAGTGCAGTGGCGAGATCTCACTACAACCTCTGCCTCCCAGGTTCAAGTGATTCCCATGCCTCAGCCTTCTGAGTAGCTGGGACTACAGGCGCGTGCCACAACGTCCGGCTACTTTTTGTATTTTTAGTAGAGACAGGGTTTCACCATGTTGGCCAGGCTGGTCAAGAACTCCTGTCCTCAAGTGATCCACCTACCTCAGGCTCCCAAAGTGCTGGGATTGTAGGGGTGAGCCACCACACCCAGCCTACAGTCACTGTTTAATAAAGGCCACCTAGCACTGTCTAAACGTCTCACAAACATAAAATCACTTCCTAGTTGGCTGGATTTGAATATTTTCCCTAACATCCTATGGCTCCTTCATTTACATATTTTATGCATTAGCTAAAGCTGTGGTTTGCTCAAGTAATAGTAAACAAGGTTACTGACACTGGAAAGCTTATTATTCTTGAAAACATGGAAACTTCACAATGCTGCATATTGTACAAGGTGCACACATATTTAAGGACATTCATCAAAGTCATTAGAGTGAATGAGGGTTGCTAGGAAATAGGAGTACCAGGTAAGAAGAAGGAAATGAAACAAGACTTGTAGGAATGGATGATGATAATGAGCTAGGAACTGAGAGTATGATTAACTCGACTTTTTTCTTTTGGCTCCTGAGAGGCCATTTAAAAATAAAAATTCAAGACTCAGCAGCTCACAAATGTGGACTGGAGCATTCCCACTTGTGCTTTTTACACATAGAACACAGACAATGGGTAACATTTTATGGCTGAAAAGTCTGTCACATGGAGTTTATAAAGATTTTAGGTTAAAATTAGAAAAGTGACCTGCTCTACCAGAATGGTGTTCTTTGAACTTTATTTGAGATTGCCAATGTATTCCAAGGCCTGAGAAAAAGTTCTTAATGAAATTATGTGAAAAGAGTACACTTTCTTTCAAAAAACACTTTGTGACAGGCTCTAAGAGTTGCCAGAGAGAATTAAGAATCTAATGAAATCCTCTGTGAGTGTGGGTAACCAATTAATAGGCCCAACTCTAATCACCACAGCCAGGAGGAGCTAGCAGAGCATTAAAGTCCATTTTTGCATGTGCTATCCTCAATAAAAATTAGGTATTAGGTAGCAGTAGTTGAACTGAAAAAAAAAAAAAACAAAAAAAAAGAAAGGAAAAGTACTTTCTTTCAGTAATCTGTATCTACAGACAAAAATAAAAAGAAAAGAAAATGGCACTTTTAATAAGAAGACTGTCAGCTCCAAAAAGTATCATCTGTGATGCTACAGAGCCACATAAAAGATGTGCCAGTCATACTTAAGATAGCTCTGATGCTTAACAAAAAAATAACACCTTAAAAATATGCAGCAAAGCAAAGATAAGAAAGCTTGGAAGCAAATTCTAAAAGAAAAGAATATTCAATTTTTCAGGCTGTCACTGTCCTGCAGGCATTAAGATGATGCTATGGAAAGGGAACTTGGACCCAAAGTGTGTAACATAAGTTTTAAGGAGTTCAAAGTGAGTCAGTCTGGTAGCTGTTATTTGACCATCTGCATCTGGTTAATGAGTGTGTGTGCAAATTCCAGAGATCAACCTCACTACCACATCTTAGGGAAGGCTGCCAACAAATTAGGTTACCCAAGCACATTACAAGGAAGGCGGTGGATTGTTAAGAATTTGAAGAACTGTACTTTAGCAAATGAAATCACTATATATTTTTGTGAATTGGTAGCCCTCTAGGCATATATTTGAATCTCAAATACATTTTGAGTGGAAACTTATTAAATTACTTTGGAGTTATTTCTCTAAGTTATTTTAATCATCTTCATTAAAAAACATGGCACTATCAAAGTTTGTAATCAACATTTTCGTTTTTTTCTAAAAGTTACAGCAAATGCCTAGTGAATGTGATATTTATCTTTTAACGACAATTTTAAAGATGTATAGATGAAAATTGTTTTCTTTATGATGTTTACTTTTCTTGGGAAGAGTAAAGAAAAACAGTGGTTCAAGTGTGCTGATTAGCTTGAGATCATGGTTATGTTAATTCAGCATCTCTTATAAGAGGATTGACATCATAGTGGAATATGAGTATGAGTGAGAGAGAGAGTCTCCATGGCTTCAAAAAGGTGAAAATCTCTCAGAAGTAAGTGTAAATGGTATCTTCATTTTTCAAAGAGAATTCACATCAAAAAGCAATTACTGAATACCCATTCTATCGCGGACCCTGGGCCAGCTTCTGGGAGTACTAAGGTGAAGAAAAGCATCGAGGAGTTTACAATCTAGATTGTCATGTAAATAAACCAATACAATTAATCATCAGAGGTACTATAACGATTCTATATTACAGAGTACAAAGTATATAAGAAACAAGAAAGGAAAGACAGATCTTTCACATAAGAAATCAGAGAATAATTCACAGGAGGACTAACATATCAGGTGAATCTTGTAGGATAAAATGTCCACAAGTAAATAGAGTTTTTTTTAAATTAAGTTAATTATTATTATTATTATTTTTACTTTAAGTTCTGGAATACATGTGCTGAACGTGTAGGTTTGTTACATAGTAATACGTGTGCCATGGTGGTTTGCTGCACCTGTCAACCCATCATCTAGGTTTTAAGCCCTGCTTGCATTAGGTGTTTGTCCTAATGCTCTCCCTCCCCTTACCTAAGCAACATAATCAAACTTATATTTCGGAAACAGAGGGACATATGTGAAATTAAAAGAGACAGATGGGAAAAAGATATTTGCAAAGGAGTAGCATCATATTATATAAAGAACATCTACAATAACAACAAGAAAAACAAAATATAATAGAAAAAAGGGGCAAAGAATATGAACAGGATATTCAGAGAACAGGGACTCTAAGTTACTATTAACATATGAAAAAGATGCTCATTCTTATTAGCAACCAGGGGAATGCTATCTAATAAGAGATGCTGTTAGCACAATGTTCAAAATGTAAATAACAAGAAGCATTGGAGAAGTAAAACTCATAAAGAGCTAAGGGAAATTTATATTTGTACAACTGCTTCAGAGAGCAAGTCAGCACTACCAAATAAAATTGGAAATGTCATATCTTATTAGCCAGTAATTCCATGGTAAAAATAAATAAAACAAACAAAAACTCTTGGACATTTTCACAAAGAGAAATGTACTGCAGAATAATATATAGCTTAACTCTCTGATGAATATTTCTATTTGGTTTTTCTGCTAGCATTTTCACGTCTACACATCTAAATCTTTTATAACATCAGTTACTATTAAATGATCTATTTTTCATTTAACTAATTCCATTAATTATTTAAACATTACCCAAACTGCAAGCCTCAACGTTTTCTTTGACTCCAGCCTTCCCTGTCTTACATGTGATCACTCACCAAACATAGACACATACACGTCCAAAATCCCCTCTCCATTATTTTCTAACCCCTTCTCCAATCAGTCTTAAATTTGTGCCAGGCATCTATGAATTTGTGCCAGGCATCTATCAAATCTTTCTCCTACTGTTCTACTTGCCTCAAGATCTCCCTTCAGCCCCATTTTTCCACTTCACACAGTCCTCCACCCTCTACTTTACTTACTGTAATAGGCAGAACAGTTTTTCTAAATTAAGGTATTAGTCCCCGGTTTAGGAACCATCTGTGTTCTCTACTGAGTACTCCATAATTCTACATGCTTCTCCTGGAAGTCATGGTTTTCTATAACCTGGCCCTTCTCAATCTCATCTTCCACTGTTCTTTGACAATGATTTCACATTTACTCAGATATTTGTCACCCCAAATGTTTGAATAATTTTCTATGCTCGTATCCCACTGAACTCTGGATTACAGACAAGAAGCCATTAAGACTTCTGCAGATGCTCTTTGTTTTTTTTTTTTTGGTCCAGGGTGATGAGACAATTATTTCTATTTGGGACACAGAAGATAATTAACTTTTGAAAGCTTTGCAAATCATTATGTTACAACTGAAGCCTTAAAGAGGTCCCAATATATCCATCAAGCTCATGATTACTGTAACAATGACACTAAGTTCTGTTGATGGAGCCACAATGACTAGAACACTTTATTTTTAATGAGGGAAAGCTTCTGAGTGTAAAAATCAATACTCATCACTAAAGAGATCTGGGTAGCCTTATAATTGTTACAAACTCAATTATCTTAGCAAAAGTAAATACAAGCTGTATAAATACTCCAAGCTGACTTGGCTTTAAAACCATTCTATTAGAATTATGATGAATTTTTGTCCATAATACACACAAATTATGGTTTGTAGGCACAGTACTGACCACATTCGAAAAGACTCTTATAATTGAATTGCAGACTCTATTTCCATAAATAGTAGCGTTTTTGCTTACTGAATTAGACAATTACCTAAGAATTTTATTTTTCTTCTCATTAATATCTACATGGTATGATGCTGTCTGTCATGCCATACTTTAGGATAAGTATTCATTGAATCTTCATTGTAGACTAAAATAGTCTTGAAATACAGTTTGGAATTTAAACCTAGTTTCTGTCTTAAGAAGTTTACCATCTAGTGAGGACCAGAAAAAGCTGATTGAAACCATAAATCAGTTTATGATTAGTCGCAATCATAATAACAAGTGATAGATTATCAAGAATCCAATAACGTTAAAGCTATGCTTGGGGAAATGAGGTTTTGGGATTGTTACAAGAATTCTATCATCCTTGTAAAATAACTGCTGTCATAGTACCCATCCAATGGGCACTCATTCATGACAACATTCATGCCAACACTAGGCCCTTTATGCACATGATCTCTGTTGTTGCAAAGATCCTGCAAAGCCATGTGAGGGGAAATCAGAATTTCACATAGTTAAGCAATTTTCCTAAGGGGATGTAAAGCTTTTACATTCAGTGTTTAGAGGAGAAACACTGTAGATTAAAGAATGCGAAAACATAATAAGAGTAATCTTATTTGAAAAATAAAACTCGGGCAGAATAGGATTTTCTGCTGGATGAAGAATAAGAGGTGATAAGTCAGGCAGAAGATGGGCCACCAGTGAGGCCACTAGTACAGATGAGAAAATGAAAAAAATGAAAAAATATGAATTTTTAAAATTATTAAAAACCTAACTTTTTTTTGTTTGTTTTGAGATGGAGTCTCGCTCTTGTTGCTCAGGTTGGAATGCAGTGGCACCATCTTGGCTCACTGCAACCTCCACCTCCCAGGCTCAAGTGATTCTCCTGTCTCAGTCTCCTGAGCACCTGGGATTACAGGCATGGACCAGCATGCCCAGCTAATTTTTTATATTTTTAGTCTCAAACTCCTGACATCAGTTGATCCACCCGCTTTGGCATCCCAAAGTGCTGGGATTAAAAACATCAGCCACTGCACTTGGTATCTAATGTATTTTTAAAAAATTTCTTATTTCCATAGGTTTTTGGGGAATAGGTGGCATTTGGTTACATAAGTTCCTTAGTGGTGATTTGTGAGATTTCAGTGTACCCATTACCCGAGCAGTATACATGAACTCAATTTGTAATCTTTTAACCCTCATCCCCTTCCCTTTTTCCCTGAGTCCCCAGAGTCCATTGTTTCATTCTTATGCCCTTTCATCCTCATAGTTTAGCTCCTACTTATGAGTGAGAACATATGATGTTTGGTTTTCCATTCCTGAGTTACTTCACTTAGGATAATAGTCTCCAATCTCATCCAGGTTGCTGTGAATGCTATTAATTCATTCCTTTTTTATGGCTGAGTAGTATTCCATATATATAATTATTTAAGGAATCTCCACACTGTTTTCCATGGTGACTGTACTAGTTTACATTCCCACAAGCAGAGTACATTGTTCCCTTTTCACTGCATCCATGCCAACATCTAATTGTTTTTTAAAAAAATTTGATTATGGCCATTCTTGCGGGAGTAAGGTTGTATCACATTGTGGTTTTGATTTGCATTTTCCTGATCATTAGTGATGTTGAGCATTTTTTCACATGTTTGTTGGTCATTTGTGTATCTTCTTTTGAGAATTGTCTATTCGTGTCCTTAGCCCGTTGTTTGATGGGATTCTTTTTTTCTTGCTAATTTTAAACCTAACATATTTTATAGTTGTACATGATTTATCCTCAGGACAGCCTTCAAAGCTAGAACTCACGAGTCCCATCTTGCAGATAAAAAAAAAAAAAAAAAAATGTTGGTGAAAGCACCTAACACAGTTCCTG
>NW_012114252.1:4567215-4569574 GCF_000951035.1 Colobus angolensis palliatus | reverse complement strand
AAAAAAAAAAAAAAAAAAAAAAGAGTTGGTGAAATGTCTTGCCTGAGGTTATTTATCTAGTAAGGAGTAGAGTGAAGTATAGATTCTGGACTAAATCTATATTTGAGCCCAAAAAGAATGGATTGCCTACATATTATAGATTTGTGAATATCTGAAGAAAATGATCAACACAGGCTAGCAAGTGTAGAAATAACTCATAGAACATTTTTCCTTTAAGCTGCCTGAAAGCAGGGACAGTTCCTAACTTTAAAAACAGAGCCTCTAGAAAAATGACAATTTTTTCTTTCTGGCAACTTTTATGCTGCTTTACTGCAGAAGGTTCCCCACAGTGAAACACCTTTATTCTCCTCATCACCTAAAATTGGACCAGCTATTTGCCCTCTGCAAGATTTTCACTTCTTCAGTCCCTCCCTTCCCCAGTTTACCAGCTTCCCTTCCTCTGAGCTGAGAGTCTTCATGACCCAGCCCCAAAACACGGTGCACCCTTTCAACTGTGTCATTTTTTGCTCCTTTCATGCCCTTGATCTGATACCACAGTTGGGTCTTACCAACTCCTCACCCTTAGTCCAACTGAACATCTGTGTTTGCTTTGCTTTTCTTTCATCTACTAGACATTTCTAAAGGAGCCACTTTAAATGTGATGACTGAACTCACTACTTATGCTTTCCAAAGTCAGCTGAGTTTTCAACTTCATTCCATAAAACTTTCAGTCATCACCAGCCTATTCCTTACTCATCTTCCAGGAAGACTGCTATCAATTTGTTTTCCAGTTGCCAAGCTCCCCTCTTTTAATCTTGGCCATTTATACTTTACTACTTCACTGAGAAAGGTCATGTTTTGTGAACTTCTCCAGTATCTCCGCATTTTAAAATTCCATTCATTTACCTATCCCTTTCTTCCTTCTTCATCCTCAAAACGATCTTGCCCCAACTCTTCTTCGCATTCTTAACCTTTACTTTCCTTATTATTATAAGGAAATAATATGCATTGCTCATCTCTTTTTCACACTTTCAATCTCTTTCCCTCCCTCTTTCGTTTCCATCCTTCCTCACTTCCCACACTCTCTTAACTCTTCTTAATATAGAAAGAGGGTCAAGTCTCTTTGATTCTTAGAAACAAAATAATCTTTGCTTCCCTTCCACCTTACTTTCCAACTTCTCAGAAATCATCATGTCTTTTAAACTCTGTCTCACTACCCACGTTCACCAACCTTATCCTTTCACAACGTAGAGAAACTTGTTTTTACAAAAGTCACCACTAATTACCAAATAATGTGACCTTTTCTCAGATTCTCAGGGCATCTAACACTGTTGATCACGACCTTACACATTGTGATTTCTCAAACTTGGTGCTATTGACATCTTCAGGTGGATAATTCTTGGTCATGGAGAGCTACCCTTTTTAATGTAGGATGCCTAGCAGCATCCCTGGTCCCTACCTACAAGATTCATTAACACCCACTGTGTTGTGTTTCTGTTTCCAGACATTGCTGAATGTTCCTCGGGGGCAAAACTGTCCTGGTAAAGATTCACCATTCTAAGTGATCTCCCCTCCTGCCTTCTACATATTCTACTAACTTGCTTTGCTTTCTATTTAACTGTTGTGCTTTAAAATCTAATTAATTTTCTTTTCTTCTTCCAACCATGCCCTAAACTTTTGTGGCTCCAAAGTTCCTGCATTTAATGTCTTCACTTCCCATATGCTCTCTCTCACCTTCCTTCAGCCTGTCCATTCAAAGGTCTTGAGGTTATACCTCTATGCTGATAACACAAAAACCTGTGTTTTTGGCTTTGACTTCTCTCCTAAGGTCCACCTTTAATACTCCATTTGCTTGAAAATCATGGGAGATATCTGGATATTGAGGATCTATTATGTAAATGGCATTGTGCTAATCACTGCGGGAGATAAATATGAATGAACATCAATTCTATCCTTTTATTTGAAACAGGGTCTTACTCTATTGCTCAGGCTGGAGTACAGTGGCTCTATCATGGCTCACTGCAGCCTCAAACTCTTGGGCTCAAGCAATCCTCCCACCTCAGACCCCTGAGTTGCTGGGACTACAGGTACATCAAACTATATCCAGATAATTTTTAAATTTATTTTTTATTTTTTGTAGATACGGGGTCTTGCTATGTTGCCTAGGCTGGTCTTGAACTCCTGGGCTCAAGTAATCCTCTTGCCTCAGCCTCCCACAGTACTGGGATTATATGCTTCAGTTCTACCCTCAAGAAATTAAAAATCTTTGAAGTCAGGTAGCGTGACGCCTCCAGCTTTGTTCTTTTGGCTTAGGATCGTCTTGGCAATGTGGTCTCTTACTCGGTTCTATGAACTTTAAAGCAGTTTTTTCCAATTCTGT
>NW_012114252.1:4497131-4566679 GCF_000951035.1 Colobus angolensis palliatus | reverse complement strand
TTGAATAGGAGTGGTGAGAGAGGGCATCCCTGTCTTGTGCCAGTTTTCAAAGGGAATGCTTTCAGTTTTTGCCCATTCAGTATGATATTGGCTGTAGGTCTGTCATAAATAGCTGTTATTAATTTGAGATACATCCCATCAATACCTAGTTTATCAAGGCTACAGTTACCAAAACAGCATGGCACCGGTACCAAAACAGAGATATAGACCAATGGAACAGAAAAGAGGCCTCAGAAATAATACCACACATCTACAACCATCTGATCTTTGACAAACATGACAAAAACAAAAAATGGGGAAAGGATTCCCTATTTAATAAATGGTGCTGGGAAAACTGGCTAGCCATATGTAGAAAGCTGTAACTGGATCCCTTCCTTACACCTTGTACAAAATTAATTCAAGATAGATTAAAGACTTAACTGTTAGACCTAAAACCATAAAAAGCCTAGAAGAAAACCTAAGCAATACCATTCAGGACACAGGCATGGGCAAGGACTTCATGACTAAAACACCAAAAGCAATGGCAACAAAAGCCAAAATAGACAAATGGGATCTAATTAAACTAAAGAGCTCCTGCACAGCAAAAGAAACTACCATCAGAGTGAACAGGCAACCTACAGAATGGGAGAAGATGTTTGCAATCTACCCATCTGACAAAGGGCTAATATACAGAATCTACAAAGAACTCAAACAAATTTACAAGAAAAAAACAAACAACCCCATCAAAAAGTGGGCAAAGGATATGAACAGACATTTCTCAAAAGAAGACATTCATACAGCCAACAGACACATGAAAAAATGCTCATCATCACTGGCCATCAGAGAAATGCAAATCAAAACCACAATGAGATACCATCTCACACCAGTTAGAATGGTGATCATTAAAAAGTCAGAAAACAACAGGTGCTGGAGAGGATGTGGAGAAATAGGAACACTTTTACACTGCTGACGGGAGTGTAAACTAGTTCAACCATTGTGGAAGACAGTATGGTGATTCCTCAAGGATCTAGAACTAGAAATACCATTTGACCCAGTGATCCTATTACTGGGTATATACCCAAAGGATTATAAATCATGCTATTATAAAGACACATGCACACGCATGTTTATTTCGGCACTATTCACAATAGCAAAGAGTGGCAACCAACCCAAATATCCATCAATGATAGACTGGATTAAGAAAATGTGGCACATATATACCATGGAATACTATGCAGCCATAGAAAAGGATGAGTTCATCTCCTTTGCAGGACATGGATGAAGCTGGAAACCATCATTCTGAGCCAACTATCACAAGGACAGAAAACCAAACACCATATGTTCTCACTCATAGGTGGGAATTGAACAATGAGAACACTTGGACACAGGAAGGGGAATATCACAGACTGAGGCCTGTGGGGGGCAGGGGGAGAGGGGAAGGGATAGCATTAGGATAAATACCTAATGTAAATGACGAGTTAATGGGTGCAGCACACCAACGTGGCACACATATACATATGTAACAAACCTGCACGTTGTGCACATAAACCCTAGAACTTAAAGTATAATAATAAAAAAAAAAAAGAAATTAAAAATCTTGTGGGAGATACATAACTAATTAAGTTGCATGGGATTAAAAGGCTTGTTAGTGGCAGGACTGAGAGTGGGGCTCAGGTCCTCTGACACTCATTTTAATATTCTATTTGCATTTAAAAAGGAAAACATAACTCTACTTTCTGTCACCTGAAATATATGGTTTTATACTGGGAATATCATCGTAGCATCTTATATTATCATCTTTTTTTCCTAAATACACAAAGCATGCACAAATATTATAAGATAGAAATCACAAGGCTGCTTCCTAATGTACATTTATGTCTTACTGAGGATGCATAATGCAGGAACTCATCCCTGGCTTATTAACAAGGCTTAGTTTCACCTAGGGCCAGGAAGAAATTAAAAAAAAAAAACAATGGGTCAGAAAACAGGCTCATGTTGGTTAAGGGACCACAGAAAGCCTTGGGAAGGAACGTTTGCATTGGAAGAGTGGGTTTGGGGGAAGGTCTTAAAAGTAGGCACCTGGAGAGCCACATAAGGTTACAGGGCTGGGCACCCAGGGGAGGATTATAGAATAGGGATGGAAAGGTCCAAGACTGGTTTAATTAACTCACTTGACACTTTTGTCAGTAACATGTGTTCTTCCTATCTAAACACAGCTTTGGGAGAGTCCTGGCTGCCTACCTAGACTATTTATTAAAGAATAACAACCCCAAGTGACTTCGAATTACCAGAAAAGAAAAAGATGAGAAGCACCAAGATAAATTTTTATTCCCTGTTGCCAGTTCATACAGTGAGTGAAGCCACTAGTATAATGGTATCATTATTATATAATGGCATAATAATATATTTATTGTGTGTACTTTTTAATATGCTTCAAAAGAATCATTTTTAAAAAGTAGATTTTAAATGCGTTTTGCAGAAACCATTTGATAATTGCTCATTCCATTGTCTCTTTTCTAAATCAGTGTTTTTGCATTAATAAATGAAGAAAAAACAACTCCCAGGGTTTTGCATGATAAAGGTAAACAGCAATATTTGAGTCTTTCCATGAACTTTCTATCCTGCATTTGGAATATGAGCACATGACTCATGAAAATAAATATTTTCTGGGTTTTTTTTTTTTGGTTCCCAAATGTGCTATTAAGATGCATTTAATCAACAAACATTTACATTTTAGAGATGGCATAGAGAAGAATCCAGGACTGACCTTTTATTATTGCTTTTTCACTCACAGATATATTCATCATCAGTCCAAAATTGAGGAAGCATTCTTTCCCTGCATTATTCAAAACACAGTAAATGTTGAACAAAATTATCTGTTACTATAAGACCTTTCATATAACGAGAATATCTAAAGCATTTATGAGCGAGTTCCACTTTTATTATTTGTTTAATATACTAGAGTTCTATACATGACAAAATAAGGTGCTAAACTGCTCTCTACTGAGATGAAATCACATCCAGCACAGATACTGGACTGCAGATGGCTTAAAGATGGGGCTACAGGTGATCAAAGTCCATGGACATAAGTTCAAGTGGTGATTTTCAGAGAGGCTTCATTTTTCAGGCGAGTATAACTGAAAGGCTGCTGTTGATAACATGGAACATTTCAGTACCTTTAATGGTGCAAACATTTACTGTTGTTCCCAATGTTGAGCTGCGCTGCACCTGAGCTTATTACGCTCTTCCACAGGGATGTGGACAAGATCTGCTGCCCTTGAACTGAGAACAAATAATGCATAGTTTAAAACTGAAGGCTGGTAAATAGGCCCTAGGGAAAGCTGCTGCACTGCATGGGCCAAAAAAAAGAGAAGCAAGAGAAAAGGGAGAGAAGGACTGAGAGAAATAAGACCTGGAGCACCAGGCTAGGAATCACAGACTGTAGGTTCAGTCCTGGCTTCAACATTAACCAGTTTGCCTGACATAATGACCAGTGCTTAGCAGCTGCTTAAGAAATGAATGACCTCTTGTAATTCTTTCAACCTATTGACTGTAATATCCCCCAATATATCTTCTTTTACACTCTCACAGTGTTATGGTGAGAATCAACATAAATGGTCTTTGCAGAAATACTCTGAGGACTAAAAATGGTTCATGTATTTCTGAAAGAAATTATTATCATTAGCATTATTGCTATATACAGAAGAAGGCCAATAAGAGTCAAGAGTCTATAAGTAAAAGAATTAAAGAATTCACCCAGGCTACATTCTATCACCCACTAATTCAGAGATAGATGGAAACATAGATTTTAACCAGCCTTGCAAGTGACCATTTGGACCAAACCAAGTGATTCATCTCAGTAAGTTCAGCTCCCTAGGAAGTACTAGCCTGAAGGTGACCACCCAAACACGGAACTCCAAAGGCAAAACCACAGGAAGGTCTGCAGGGTTCTAGGACTGGGAGATGGGGGCTGAGACTTTTAAAACGACAGTCTTTGTTGAAGTGACCCCAAATCTAGCCATGCAGAACCTAATACCTATCTTTCCAGTCCTTTTCTTTATATTTCTGGACATTATAACAATCTTGGCTTCATTCAGATAAAGGAAAATAGCATGTTTTGCCCCTTTAGAGTAATGTATTAAACACTGAAATGTGAAGAAATTGTAAGTATTCAAAAATTTCATACAGCTACTTTGATTTTTTCCTTTGCTACCCCATTTCCCTCAAATAAACAAAAAGAATAAAAACTTGATTTGCATAGCTTTCTTCTTCATTTATGTTGAATTATCTCTGTGACTTTGGGCAACTTAACCTGTTTAAGTCTGATCATCTTTGTCTGTAAATATGGAACATTACATCAATGAATATCTGCAGTTCCTTATTAAAATTATTTTAGGTTCAGGGGTACATGTGAAGGTTTGTTACATAGGTAAACCCACGTACTCATGTACAGACTAGTTCATCACCAAGGTATTAAGCGCAGTCACCAATAGCTATATTTCCAACTCCTCTCCCTCCTCCCACTCTCTGCCCTCAAGTATCTGCAGTTTCTTTTAATTCTAATGCATGCTAAGCATATGTGAAGTCCACAAGTCTAAGAAAATATCAACACCAATATTTCTAACTCATGCCATTTAAAATCATACTTTAATTTATCTTTCCTTCTTGCCAACATTAAACATAATATACAAGACAAAAATATGTTCTAAGCCACCTGATAATTTACATCAACCATAAGAAAAAGGGTGTGTTGTAACCTGTTCATAAAAGCCTGGTCCCAAGATCCTCAGTGTACTCCTATCTGCCATCAACCTTCCAATAAAAAAAGACAAAATGGCAAACTTTTATAGTGGATTCAAAAAAGTGTCAATGCATTTATAAAAGTAAGGAAATATCTTTACTTTTTTAATAAAAACCTAGTTTCAAATTGGCACAGAAGTAGATGAGAAGAAATAGGAAGTAATTTTTACCCAAAGTAAAATGTCACACTGGGGGATTAGCTTATTGCCTATTTGTTCATTTGCAAATAGAGTCTCCTATATACACCTTCAGTTTCTGAAGCAAGCCATAATATGCAAAAATACCCATGAATACCCATGAAAATGTGAAATACCCATTAATGTGCACCAATAAGATATTTATGATAAATATCAAGAAGGGAAAATTTACATCTTGTACACATTATATCTCTTTATTTCTGAAGCAAACATAACAATGTTACTTAAAGCTACTTATTATTTTTAATCCCTAAACTTATTTTGCAAACAAGAATGTCAAATGATTCCTATTTGGAAATCATCAGAAAATATGTCCATAAGACATTTAAGATGAATTATTACAATGAGTCTGTTATAAAAACAGTATATTTTATGGGTCAGAATGACACAGAATATTTATCTTTGTCATAAGAAAGAGTCTCTGTGAATTAGTTATGGCTTTAGCTCTCTAGAGTAATCAATTCTCTCCTAACTTGTGGGATAAATATATTTTACTGCAGCCATCATGCATTCATGTAGACTGCTAAGGGCTTCAGACTTCTCTTAGGATCATGGGTATATAAATTTATTTCTATGGGTCTAGCCCCACACGATATGCATACTGACTATATTGAGCAGAAAATTGCAGATTTATTCCCAAATCAGTGCAAAATGTCAAGAAATAATATATATATATATATTACTCTTATTGTCCTGTCAAATATTTTGCTTTCTCATTTAGTCAAATAATGTGCATCAGGACACTTCAGCAAGATTAAATACCTGCCCCTTAGGAAATCAGACTACAGCATAAGAAAGTTGAATCTCCCATTTTTTCCTATTCAGAAGATCATTTATAAACTCCTCAGGCTCAGGTGCATACACTAAAGAAACAATCCAACATATGAAAGGAGACCAATGTGAAGTCCAGTTGTGGTGTACATGGACCTATTTAATGGAGAATCAGAAGCTTCCCAACAAGCTAGGTCCCTGGCATGCTCTTGTCTGCATTTCATCTTACAAGAGCTCTGGTAGACTGCAAAAGAAAAGGATGATATTGATTTTGACAAATACTCTTAAAATTTATTAATATTAAAGAAACTATGTACCTAGCAATTTATATTGCTTCTTTCTCTTCACACATTGTTTTCCAATTGTCTAGATAGGCTAAGGAAAGTAGGATTGGTCTACACGGGTCAAATATCAGTTAATCAATGATTTGTTTCTGAAATGTCTAACTGCTTGACATCCTATAGGTGAAACATCTGACTCTTTTTCAGTTTATATTAAACTACCTGGCCTTGTACAGCCAAAGCTATGAAACAAGAATCCTATGAAATGCATTAAAAATAGAATTAAATCACAATGAAGAGTTTCCATATTACATTTCTTAATGAGCAGCATGTCTGATTTTCATGAGTTCATACAAATGCCTGGGGTTTTTATTTCTGACTTGGACCATGAGCTCTCATCTACCTACATTTTTTCTCAGAGCCTGAGAATTAGTGTCAGTGCTTTTAGTTATTTCTGATATTAGCAGCGTTTTTTGAATGACAGCAATTTCCTGGTGTGGTTTTCTATTTACAGAGCGATGATTCTGTTTTCTTTTCAATATTTTTAACGACTGCAAATAGAACCGTTGTAGTAGTCAACAGGTCTGTGACAGCTGATTGTCTCAAATTAAAATAACTGTAGAAGAAAAGAGCAAGATACTTTAGTGTAAATGTGACGGCTACTGGAGGAAAGGATAATTGATAATATGTTAATCAGTAACATGGTTTATAACCAAATCCCTAACAATTTATCCCCAGTGTGTTGCATTTCTCTTTATTGTGATAAAAAAAAACACGTAAGATAAAATCTACTATCTTAACTATTTTAAAGTGTATGGTTCAGCAGTGTTAAGTATATGCACATTGTTGTGAGACAGATCTCCAGAACTTTTTCATACTGCAAATTTGAAACTCTATATCTATTAAATAATCACTTGCTTCATTTTAATAACACCTTTATTCATACATTGTTTTATTGTTTTTAAAATACTTTCACACACATGAATTACCTAATTTGGCATTTCCTTTTCCCAAAATGTTAATGATGCTAGATAAACTCGATCACTTACTGTGTGTTGGGCATTACGCTAGGAATAGGTATTAACAATATCAAATGAATCACTGTGAGAACTACATTTTTCTGAGTTGATAGCTTTACATTTCCATGTGTTCCATTCATATGAAATCTAAAACATTTTCTAAAAAATGATTTACCAGAGGACATATAAAGTATATTATCTATATATAAAATATATATATTATATAATTATATATTATATATAACAATAATCTATTATACTTATTAATAGATTATTAAGTATAATAAGTGTATATAATATTAAGTATAATAATCTATCATTATTAATAGCTCAATAGATGCTAACTTTATAGCTTTTTTAGTTTAAAATATTCTTCTCTTTATATTGATATTTAAAAAATTATCCTATATTTTTTCTCATTCTTCAGCATCTTACTAGTGACCATGAATATTATGATTAGTATCATGCCACAGTCATATTATAGACTCACTGTTGCAAAAGCCAGGTTTAAAGGAAAATGGTCTCACCAATTCACTGCCTTCTGGTTTTTTCTCCCACACACTCACACTTGTTCTTCTTCATGTCTAACATTTAAAAATTCATTTGCTCTTGGCTATTTAAATCCAGGTGAATATTCTGCTTGCTTGTAACTAGAGACATGGCTATATCTAGGTGAATATTCTGTTTGCCTGTAACTAGAGACATGGCTAACTCCCAATTTATTAGTCCTCCCATCTGTTATGGTGTACTACCAAAGATTAAGACTTGGATACAAATGTCTGGGATTTTTATTTCTCACCTGGACCATGAGCTGTGATTTAGGACAAGTTACTTCTCCTCTCAGTCTCATTTCTCATCTAAAAAATGTAGGCAACAATGCTGTGTCTCAGGAGTTATTGGGAAAAAATCATATGTGATAATGGATGAGAAAGACTCTGAAACAATAAAGTTCCTCTCAAATATATTGGTTTATACACAGGAGCCCGGCAAAGGGCAGGATCCATTCATTAAAAGGTATGTGTATGAAGCATTGTAGCTAGAATCTTATTTTCCCAACAACTCACATGGAAATATTTTTCCAGCCAAAAAAAAAAGAAAAAAAAAAGTGTCCTGAGACATATTTAAATTTCTAATTCCATGGCAGGTTCAGTAATGTAGTCCCTTCTCTGCTCCTGTAATACTAAAAATTGTTTTTCTCAGTTTACAAATTCCCATAAAATAGAATTCTGTATTTTAAAGTAGAATTCTGTATTTTAGGTTGTCAGTAAAAACCAAGTTTAAGACATTTCTGTTCTATTAAAACTAATCTTTCTGTGTTTAGCTCCAGAAACTGGGAAAAAGTGACAACTTAGAGGAAGAATCCTTTCCAGCAAAACTTTTGCTTATTTCCCCTACATATTAATGTACGCATTTTGAATATCTTTTGACAGCTGTGTGGCTTTCTACATTTGGGTGGCATTCTTAGTTATCAGAAACAATGCCTCCTCTGTTTTCTACTTCTATCCACACAGGCCTGAGGGTAAAATAGTGTATATAATAAGCATTAGTAAATATCATCCCTACCTGTACGTCCCTGATCCCCTTTTCTATTTACCATAATAGGTCGAGTTTTCTTTCAATTTAATGCATTATTGGAATAGCCTATTAAATGTTCTCTCTCTGCCCAGTTTCTCCCCTCTCCATCTACCTCATGTAATACTATGGCAAATCCGAAGCCCCCCTCTGATCCCATGACTCTTTGGTTAACAGACAATGAGCAGATCCTTACTCTCAAAAGCTGTGCCATTCAACAAATCAGTCCGTAGCCACGTGTGACTACTGATCACTTCAAATGTGGCTGGTCCAAATTAAAACACCCTGAAAGTTTAAAATGCACAGCAGATTTTGAATAGTTACTAAAAAAAGAAATACTGCATCAATAATTTTTGTATTGATTTATATATATTATATGTGGAAACGACAAAATTTTGGATATGTTGAGTTGAATAAAATATATTATTACAATTAATTTCACTTACTTCTTTTACATTTCTTAATGTGGTTACTAGAAAATTATAAATTACATCTGTGATTTGCATTACTGGTTCCCATGATTTTCCTATCAAAAGACACTTATCTAGAGAATCAATTTTAAATCTCTGGGCCTGGTATAATTCCCAACCTCATCTTTACTTCCCACTACTCTTTTTTATATACTACATCTTAGCAAAATTTTAAAAACTCACTGATTTCAATGCATTCCTTTCCAAATGCTTCTTTCTCTTTGGGTCCTTTGATTTTCCCTATATATACCTTGGGGAATTATTATTCCTTTCTATCTTACTCTATAGACATATTTATTTCAAGGTAGTACACAAATCAAATTTTTATTTGTATCCCTCTGAGCTCCTAGGAAGACCCTTTTCCTGTAGATAATATGATTGCCAGATACAATGGAGGATGCCAAGTTAAATTTGTATTTTGCATAGCGAATGAAGAATTATTTAATATTGCAATATTTATGACATATTTATACTAAAAAATCTCTATTATTCATCTGAAATTTAAATTTGACTGTGTTCTGTGTTTTATTTTCTAAATTTAGCAAAGTTACATAGTAAGCATTCTATGATTCTTCATTAAATGATTGCACTAGAAAGCACACAAATAAAATATTTAAGTGTCAGTTAAAAGAAGGAAAAAGTAATCTGCAAGAGAGACACAGAGCTCTGATTATCTCATGAACTTTCTGGTTCACAATTTCTTAAAAACTAAACCAATAATTACAATACAATCATAAAGCTGAGCTAATAAGAAGTAACAGTACATCTTACTGTAATTTTCCTTTTATAAAGCAGTGTTCACATATTGAGGCAAATTTGGAAAAAAATGCATGGAAAACATTCCTGGTAACAGGTAGTGGGAAACGGCATCACCAATGGGAAGACATGTCTGCATCTTTCTTTCATGACTCATCAGTTTGAAGCAAATCATGTCTAGGTTTTATATATAATATTTTACCTTTGTATTTAGAAGGATTTGTGGTACTGCTGGGCTAATAAGAAAAGCAAGAGGTACCAGTAATTTCTGTTACGGACCTTCCTTCACTGGTACCCAGATATGAATACACTTTTGTTTAAAGTTACCTGACTAAGCTTTCGAACTCTGAGAGACCTATCATTTGTTTATCTAGCACTATTGCTCTCCTGTCTATACCCTGTTAAAGCTGTACAATTACTCTATGAAGATTCTAAGTAGGAAGAAAGACTTCAGCTGTTTCATTTTTTAAAAAGACAAAACAAAAGTAACACCCTCAAGCTCTGTGACTAACTCCAGTGTCACTGTAAATTTGACTGATGCCCTCATATAAACTTGGCACCAAGATAAACAAATTCATTTTGAAAAAGGCACAGTCCCGTTGCTGAATTTATTTTCCTTAATTATTTTTCAGCAGTAATAGGACTCTCTTTCATATTTAATTGAAATACTGCATTTTCAAATGAATACATTTAGATTGCAGGGCCAATTTTCTTGTGCTTTTGTCTATGCTACATCATCTTAAACTTCATAGGAACTCTGCATATACATTGAATAGTCAGTGAGCTCTCCCTATGATTAGATGTGCTGATCAGATCCAGATGGTCTCACTTTACAACTTCTGCCATCAGGTCATCAAACAATAAATTCATGTAACTCCTGCATCCTGAAAGCAAGTGGTCATTCTTTAGAGTCACTTAGAATTAAAAATATATGTTTTCTTTTTTTTTTTTTTTTGAGACGGAGTCTCGCCTTGTCACCCAGGCTGGAGTGTAGTGGCTGGATCTCAGCTCACTGCAAGCTCTGCCTCTCGGGTTCCTGCCATTCTCCTGCCTCAGCCTCCCGAGTAGCTGGGACTACAGGCGCCTGCCACCTCGTCCAGCTAGTTTTTTGTATTTTTAGTAGAGACGGGGTTTCACCGGGTTAGCCAGGAGGGACTCGATCTCCTGACCTTGTGATCCGCCCACCTCGGCCTCCCAAAGTGCTGGGATTACAGGCGTGAGCCACCGCCCCCGGCCATAAAAATATATGTTAAAATGTCCCTACTACCCAAAGTGATCTACAGATTCAATGCAATCCCTATCAAAATTCCCATGACATTTTTATACAGAAATAGAAAAGACAGTCCTAAAATTTATATGAAAACACAAAAGACTTAGTTTAGCTAAAGCAATCTTGAGCAAGAACAAAGCTGGAGGCATTGCAAAATAAACTACTGAGTTACAGTAATCAAAACAGCATGGTACTACTAGCACAAAAACAGATATGTAAACCAACAGAATAGAATAAGAGCCAGAAACAAATCCTCATTTTTAAGGTCAATTCACCTTCAAAAAAACATGGCAAGAATACACAATGGGAAAACGAAAGTATCTTCAATAAATGGTGTTAGAAAAACTGTATATCCATGTGCAGAACGAAATTGGACCATTATCTCACACAATATAAAAATCAATTCAAAAATGAATTAAATACTTAAATGTAAGACCTGAAACTATAAAACTATTAGAAGAAAAAAGAAGAAAAAAACTTTTTGACATTGATATTGGCAATGATTTCTTGAATATGACACAAAAAGATGAGGAAACAAAAGCAAAAATAGACAAATGGAAGTACATCACACTAAAGACTTTCTGCACTTAAGGAAATAATCAATTGAGTGAAAAGGCAATATAAGAAATGGACAAAATATTTGTAAACCATTTATCTAATAAGGGATTCCTATCCCGAATATATAAGGAACTTAACTCAGCCAGAAAACAAATAATCCAATTAAAAATGGGCAAAAAATGGACATTTCTCAAAAGAAGACATACAAGTGGTCAAAAGGTATACAAAAAATGTTCAACATCACTAATCATCAAAGAAATGAAAATCAAAACAGGTATGAGATATTATCTCATATCTGACAGAATGGGTATTATCAGAAAGATAAAAGATGAGGTTGGCAAGGATGTGGAGAAAAGGAAACTCTTCTACACCACTGGTAGAAATGCAAAATAGTGTAGCCACTATAGAGAACAGTGTGGAGGTTCCCCAAAACTTAAAAATAGAACTACCATATGGTCTAGCAATCCTAGTTCTAGGTCTATATCTAAAGGAAAGATCAATATCTCCAAAAAATATCTGTACTACCTATGTTCATTAAAGCACTATTCACAATATCCAAGAGATGGAATCAATCTAAGTATCCATCAACAGATGAACGGATAAAGAAAATGTGGTATATATACATAATGGAATATTACGTAGCATTAAAAGAGAATGAAATTCTGTTATTTGCAACAATATAGATGAATTTAGAGTACATTAAGTGAAACAAGCCAAGCACAGAGAGACAAATACTGCATGATCTCACTTATGTGGGAATCTTGAAAAGTCAAACTCACAGAAGCAGAGAATGGAATGGTGGTTGGCAGGGGCGAGTGGGTGGGGAAAACGGGGAGACGTTAGTCAAATGGTACAAAGTTTCAGTTATGCTAGGCGAATAATTTCTGGAGCTCCAATATAGAGCATGGTGAGTATAGTTAATAATAATCTATTGCATACTTGAAATCTGCTAAGACAATATATCTTAAATGTTCTCACCAACAGCCCCCACCCCCGCCCCGCAAACACACACACAGGTAACTATGTGAGGTGATGGATGTGTGAATTGCCTTAATCACGAAAATCATTTCACATTGTATACACATCTCAAAACATCACATTTTATACTGCAAATATATATATATATATATAATTTTTGTCAATTATACCTGAATAAAGCTGGAAAAATACACACACACACACACACACACACACAGAATTTGATCTCAGGTTTTGTGAGTTTTTCCTCACCAGTTACCATAGTGAGGAAAGGAATTAAAAGGGGTTATGACTCCTGTGTTCTTTTCATTTTAGTGACTCTATAATTCAAGTTGAAACTGATGATCCCAGACACCTGTATCTCCTGGTCATCATCATCTTTCATATTTTAATGGGTAGGGACTGCACCAAGTTTTAAAGATTAGATTTAAATAACCACCTAGTGAATACCAATTCATGGATCACTGGCTCCAGAGGTCTAAGAAGCAAAATTAATTGCTTGTCGACTTGGGCTGGCTACATCTGATTATATTTCTAATACAAACTTTGTTGTGTGGTTTCCTGCAGAACTCCACAGATATCTGCCTGCTTTGTTACCCAAAAGTGAATAAAAATATTATCTTTGTTATAATTTTGAAATACTTTATTGATTTCTTTGCAAAAGTAGAATCAGATTAGTGGAAGGCATAGTCTCTTTCCACAAGGTAGCTGAAGCCATTTAAGAAGAGGAATATGAACAAGATAAGAATCCTCTTGGTTTTCTTTGTTTCAGTTAAATAAAACTGAAGTTCCAAGCTGCATGTTTACATCCTGGTACAGAAATGGTAAGAATCCAAGGGCCCCTGGAGTGGCTTTTCTAGTTTGAATTTCTCTCTTTACATTTTTACCATTTTCAGAAACTGGTAAGTAGATGATATTATTACTTTCTCAATCAACTTGCAAACAAAAATATTATATTTGATAAAACATTTCTATATTTATTCTTGTTCAGTATTTCATAGCATTGCAAAAAATGGATTCTAGCTACACTGCAGTGAATAGATGAATCTTGATGAAATGATAGAAACACATTAGCACCCATTGACTGACACTTTATGACTTAGTATGAAGCCTCTAAAATGCAGAGAGTCTCCCAAAGCAACATGAATTGTCTTTCACTTTCCATTTTGAGATCCTATAAAGAGCCATGAACAGTTCTAACTTTCCACATCTAATGCCACATGATCTAATCATTTCAAACATTGCCATATATTAACAGGTGAGGAGTGACAGTGATAGAGTAATTGTGTGCTAAATAGGTTACGGAGACAGCTGGGGTCTTAATCTTGGTTCTTCCACTTACTATGTGGGCTTGATCAATTTCCCCACCCACCCAAACTTATCCATAAAATGGAGATCATCATAATAATATCCATTTTGTGAAGTTGATGTATTAAGTAATGCTTGTTAAAAACAGTTATTAAAAATAAAATGAGATCAAATTAAAAATCTGTACTAGTTTATACAAAAGAACAGTTTGCAAATCAGGAGACCTGAAACTATAGGTGGTAAGAAGCCCCACTCACAGCAGTGACAGCCCAGTTTATAAAGCATGAAGGAGAGAGTATTTTGACTGTTTACATGATCAGCTATTACACATCAACATTCTTTTTAACGCAAGCAGAGCCGTTTAAGCTGACTTGTCTATAGCTGATTGATTTCATTTCACTGTCTCATGCTAATAGAAATGTATAATGATATAGTTTGGCTGTCTCCCCACCCAAATCTCATCTTGAAATGTAGCTCCCATAATCCCCACATGTCATGGGAGGGACCCAGTGGGAGGTAATTAAATCACAGGGGTGGGTTTTCCCACGCTGTTCTCTTGATAGTAAGTCTCACAAGATCTGATGGTTTTATAAAGGGTGGTTTCCCTGCACACATTCTTTTGCCTGCCACCATGTAAGATGTGCCTTTGCTCCTCCTTTGCCTTACTGCCACAATTGTGAGGCCTTCCCAGCCATGTGGAACTGTGAGTCCATTAAACCTCTTTTTCTTTAAAAATTACCCAGTCTTGAGTCTTTTTTCATAGCAGTATGAAAATGGACTAACACATATAGCTTATGTTTTGTTTCATTTACGATTAAGGTTAGCATTTCAGGAAAATCAGGATGACTTAGTTTTGGCTATATGGTTATGGGTGCTGGTCTTGAGGTATACCTAACATGTGGTCTCTATTTTTTAAAACACAGTCAACCTCATTTAAAGATTCTGTGTTTGCAAATTTGCCTGCTTACTAAAATTTATTTTTAATTCCCAACTCAATACTTGCAGTTATTCAGGGACATGCACCTGTGTAGAGTGGAGAAAAAAATCTGAGTCACACAATGGATACATTCTCAGTTTAGGTTGAACAAAGTGAAGTTCTATTTTCTTGTTTCAGCTCTCATAATGTTAACAAGTGTCCTTTTCACAGTTAGTGCCATGTTTCTCACATTTGTGTGCATTTTTTTTTTTTTTTGCAATTTCACCCAAATATACGGTAAAGTGTTATGTAGTGTTTGTTCCTAAGCTCAAGAAAGCTGTGATGTGCTTTAGGAAGAAAATATGTGTATTACACAGGTTTTGTCCAGGTATCTCAGAAGAGCCCCAGCTTTTAAGCCAGAAGCCACGGTGCTGATACCAAGGCTGCCAGCCTCCTAAAGGATGTAAGAATCCTTTCTATCTGATTTCCTAGGCTGAAAATTGCACAGCCAAAAGATTATGAGAAGCCTTGCATGACCAAAATCACAAACATCTCTCTCTTTTCTGCAATGTCATTGAAAGTATTTGGCTGGATTGAGGGTTTCCTTGGTAGAGACTCTGACCTAATCCGTCTCTCTCTCTCAGGCTTATCAACCCAGTCACAGTGCAGAGTCTGCAAGAGGCATGGTGATCATTTTCACATCCTCTTACCCATGGGCTTTAAGAGCACAGTCATTAGCATACAGCAGCTCCTGGATTACTGTACAAAGGGCTTTTAATCATGCTCTAAATCAATTGAATTGGAAGAGTATCTCAGAGAATCTTCCTGGTGCCAACTTTCATGTCCTTTATTAAGTACTTGAACACAGCTGCGTAAAACCGATTAAGCCTGAACCTAGTATGCTTCCAGTTCTTGACTTCACTGGCAAGACTGAATATGCCCAATAATCTCATCAATTCTGACAAAATCAATTATATGTCAGATAGAGATTTTATATCAGTGACCTCCAGGCAGTTAAAAATGCTTAATACCTAATCAAGTCCCGAGATCACTGAGACCATCACATAATTGTGTAAAGTCAATGAATAGAGCTTTCTGGACTTTTGTCCCCAAATTTTATTTTCCAACATCCTGCTATACTCTGTTAGAGTCTAAAAGCATACTGAAATTACAAGAAGACAGCACTAATAGTGATATTTAACATGAAATCCTGATTGAATCAGGACTGGTTTTTGTTTGGCTGCTGCTAATAGAGAGAAGAGGCTACGGTAGCCAAGAGAGTTAAATTTATTTCCTTCCTTTCCTCCCTCCCTCCCTCCCTTCCTTCCTTCCATCCGTCTCTCTTTTTCTTTTTAATATAGAGACAGGGTCTTGCTATGTTGTCCAGGCTGTTTGTCACACTCTTGGCCTCAAGTGATCCTCCTGCCTTGGCCTCCCAAAATGCTAGGATTATGGGTGTGAGCCACCATGCCTGGCTCCACTTTTTCTCCTTAAGGATGTTTCTGTGAACACCCTTAAAACTTAATATGGCCATGCAAAGACTATGCAAGAATAATTAAATTATTATAATTCCTTAGAAGCATTATAGTTGCCATTGTCCTGGCATTTACCATGTGTCAGGCTGTGAATTATGTTAAGTCAATTGTCTTTCATTGTCATTGTTGTGTTGTGTAAAGTCACTAGGAACACTGAATTAGTGAATATTGAACTAGTGCTCCTAGGAGAAATACAGACTTTGGTTCCTGCTAGCCTCTGGTATTTGCATTTCTGAACTGTTATGAAATTGGTTCTGTCCTTGTACAGCAAAATAACTCACAGAGGAACTTATAAACATCTATGCCTCAGCAAGAGGTCTGCCAGCATTAGTAAAATGCGCATAACAGTAGTTTCAAAAGGTTTAAAAGCCAGAGAAGAATGGAGACCAACATACCCTACACGGTAGAATTCTGTAGGCTGGTACCCATGTCCACAAAGAAATGATGGCTGCTCAGTGCTTCTCCAAAGGATGCAAAAGATCTTATCAGGCTCTCAGGCTCACAGGATCCATGACTCAAAGTAGTGCTGGACTCCAAAGCAGGCTAAGCTCAAAGATGACTATGAGGTTGTTACATAATTAAATCCAGAACTGTGGAACGTGTCTTATTCAGTCACTTTTCCCCATTGAAGGGCAGTAGGTAATGAAGAACCATTAGCTCTGAGGTCATACAGGATCTGATTTTATGGTTTATTAACTAAATGACTTTTGGCAGGTTACTAAATCTCTCTTGAGCAGTCATTATCTTTATCAATAACCTGTTAGGATTGCTGTCCACACTTGATGAGATTCTGTGGATGAGGTAACAGTGCCTGACACATACCGGGATCCTAATAAACATCAGTCTGTATTCCTTTGTTTCAAGTAGCTGATCAAACAATGATACTTGACTTGGTGGGGTAATGCTTCTGTTCTCCACTTTGCATTGGTTAAGAACTAGATTCTTGGTTCTGATTTGCTCCTGTTTTAAGGCGTGGCTTTCATTTTACACCTTAGAGGTGACTTAATCACCCTGGTCTTGTTTTACCTATCCTGATTCTGGTCTGTTTTCCAGCTCACATAAGCTTTGATGCTTATAACGGCTTGCAAGTCTCTGCCCTGATTCTTGGCATATCTCCAAATATGAAAGGCAGAATTTCTTAGATCTGTTCATTCAGCAGCTTTCCCCAACAGGAAGCATGTATGAACACCATCAAAATCCCATTTAAATCTATGAAACAAAGTGGGATTGGGCTTTCTTCATGATATTTCATAAAGCACCACTGAGAGCTTTTCCTTAACCAAATCTTACCTCTTTGTCTAGTTAGTTAATAATTAAAAGTCATAGTTTCTCTAATTTTCCACAGCACCTCACATAACATTAAGCTTCCTGAAAAAACTAAAGTAGCCAGTTTTTAAGGCAAGGCAACTACCAGTTTTACTTTTGAACCACTAATCAGATAGTCTGCCAAATAAAGACACATGTCCTTTTATTCAGAATTCTTCATGAGAAAAATTGTGTTTTATTAAAAATAGTTCCTTTTCCTTCTTTTATCCTGAAAAAGCTTTTAAAAAAGATTATTTAAAAATCAAGACTTTTTGGTTTTCTAGTGATGTTGTTACATTTTATTCAATCAGTGTTAAAATACAGTTATCTGATTTACAATCAATCATGTCTCTTAAGATAGCCTGAGGACCTGCCATATTCAACTTGAGGAAACAGAGCCACATCATTAATGCTGTGTTGGGAAGTGGCGAAGGAACTAGGAACAAGACTTCTGTTCCTGGTTTCTAGAACTCTCTTCACTAAGTCATGCGCTTCCACTTATAATTTATAAGACCCATATTTACTTAGGAAACCATGCACATTTCTACAGTTTTTTTTTTTAGTCACATAGAAAATTAATTTGAATGTGATCTGCCTCTCCCCAGTCCTTGGGGTGCTATGGCTGGGGTGTGCAATGCTGGAAGGTCCAGATAGTATTTCATTTCACTCATCTGATCTCATTTTAGCCACAGGCTCTCTCAGCCTGTTCCTGGGGGAGGTGAACCCATTTCACTCTTACTCAAGCCATTTTGTCACCTGCTTTAGCAGCACTCAAGACAGAGCTCTGAAAAAAAGTGCTTCACAAATGCTGTTGGCTGCATGCAGTGTGAGAATCTTTATTTAATCCTCTTTTCTAAACCTTTTTTTTCCAATAAAAAATGCATGTAAGTAGCTTTGTCAAATGTATAAACCAATTTTAAAAATTCACAGAAGCAGAAAAAGTTCTATTTGAATCTCTAACCTAGAAACAAAAAAAGAATAAAATCAAAAAGGGAAGAAAAGAAGAAAAAAAAAAAACAGAAAGGAACATGAATATTCAGTGTCTTTACAGAACAGAAGGAATATTTTCTTCTTCAATAACCCATTAGGAGAAGTCACTCTTTCAGTGTTAAGGAGTAAGTTGACTATATATTACATAAATTAAAGTCTAACAGATGGGTAACTAATGAAAACTCAGTGTATTTTTTTTTACATAAATATTTCCGTTATATAATTATTTAAGGGAATGAAGAGCAACATAATATATAGTGAGAAGGGCACTGGATTTTCAGACATAAATTAAAGATCTAACTCTCAGTTCAACTGCTCCAGACTAGCATTGAGAACAAGCTACCTATTTTCTTGAGGCTGCTGCTTTCTGTGTCTCATACAGTGGCTACAATTACTCCTGCATTTCTCACAGGTTTGTGAGGATTAAATATAATCGTATTTGTAAGAAGTTAAGTTGTTTGAAAAAAATAAGGTCATAAAAATGCAAGATACTATTATTTGTACATAGACTCTTACTATATCCCAAAGAGACTGCTGCAGGTAGTCTCCTAACCCATCTCTCACCTTCCTTGTTATACCTTGTCTTACTCAACAAAAACTGACAATGCTAGTTGGGTCATCCAAAACACTGCTTGCTCATGACGTTTCCTGCTCAAAAGCAAAAACAAGGCCAAGACAGACGAATTCTTTTTCTTTTTCTTTCTTTCTTTTTTGAGATGGAATCTTGCTCTGGCACCCAGGCTGGCATGCAGTAGCACGATCTCGGCTCACTGCAACCTCTGCCTCCCACGTTCAAGCGATTCTCCTGCCTCAGCCTCCTGAGTAGCTGGGATTACAGGTGCATGCCACCACGCCTGGTCAGTTTTTGTATTTTTAGTAGAGACAGGGTTTCACCATGTTGGCCAGACTGGTCTCGAATTCCGACCTCATGATCTGCCTGCCTTGGCCTCCCAAAGTGCTGGGATTACAGGTGTGAGCCACCACGCCCAGCCACAAACTCTTTTTATACATGAATTGTACCATTGCTAGATAAAAGTATAAGGTTCATGATATAGTTATCTCTTTCCAATTTTACTTTTGACATAAACTCTCACCTCACCTGAGCCAAACCATTCTTCTAACTGCCTATAATCCTGCCATGAGATTTCCAACTTCTCTGCCTCTTTGCGGTGTTATCTATCCTTCAAGATTGATTTTCAACATAGCATCTTCAAGTGACTCAGCACTGCACAAAAAGCATAATATTTGATTTCCAGCTTTTCTTCTGCTACCAAATAAGCTTTGTGATCTTGAGCAAGTTAACTAAACTCTCTAGACTTAACCTTTATCAACTTAAGAAGGGAAAATAAAATTCCCAAGGTCTGGAAAAGAGAATTCTCAATTCCCTTTCAACTCAGGACATGCAAAACAAACAAACAAATTGCCTCCACATATTGCTGAAAAAAGTTCTAAGAGTATTAAATTTCTTTGTCACAAATACTGCTTACTCTAATATGAAGCATTTAACTGACATTTGAATTCATTTGCATATAAATCCCACTTGCATAACTGTCCACCTGGGGATATAAATTCATATTCTTGTGATAATGGTTCATATGAATTTCAATTGATTTCTATCATGAATCATAGCAAAGTAAAAGTTTTCCTATCCATTTCCTCTTTTCTCAAATAGAATATATATAATGAAGTTGCATTACTAGGCAAGGAACTGAAACACTGTGTAGAAGCGAGAAGCACATAGAGAAAGAATTTGGATTCAGCAGGTTTTCTAATGATGATTCAGTTTTTGGCCTTGGATGCAACTCTCTAAAAGTGCTACACATATTTTCATTAACAATGATAACTAAATACTGACATGAAATAATTTTGTTGAGACACATACTTTATAAACCTTAGCTTCCTGGGAGATGGAAGGACTATAGCCATTACATAGTAATATGAGGTTCAAGTCATTGGCAATGAACGTGAAAGCCATTTTCGTTTGGATAAAATGGTTTAAGTTATTCCTTATTCCACTTTCTCTTGTTAAATTCTTGTTTTAGGTAACTGACAAGCATTACATAGCCCTGTGCTCTGTTTATTCTTATGTCAGTAGACAAAGATTGGTAGAAAGACATTCATCTCTGGGTCCTGTGTTTTATCAGAAAAGTAAGAGGACAGGACTCAGTTGCTCATTAAGGTTTCCCTTGTAATGGGGGGATATCCTGTCTTCCTATTAAAGCTGTCACATAAGTGTTTATTAATACTAGTCCTTTATTAATCTTAGTGATATATGACATCTACACTTATGTGCTTGAACTAGGACTTGAGTCAAAATCACAACTGTTGATTGTCTATCACAAAACTGGATCTTGAACAGATTCTCTCATTCTTTCAACAGTTGATCAATGTCTATCACGTGCTAGGCACTCCTCTGGTCTCCAGGGCTATAGCAGTGATAAAGACAAAGTGCCTGACCTCATGAAACTTGCATTTTTATGGGAATGGGACAGACAGTAAAAAATAAGCAAATAATTCACATATTAGCAAAGTAGAGATAAGTGCTATTAAAAAAGAAACCTGGCCGGGCGCAGTGGCTCACGCCTGTAATCCCAGCACTTCGGGAGGCCGAGGTGGGCAGACCACGAGGTCAGGAGATCAAGACCTTCTTGGCTAACACAGTGAAACCCCATCTCTATTAAAAATACACAAAATTAGCCAGGCATAGTGGTGGGCACCTGCAGTCCCAGCTACTTGGGAGGCTGAGGCAGGAGAATGGCATGAACCCGGGAGGCGAAGCTTGCAGTGAGCCGAGATTGTGCCACTGCACTCCAGCCTGGGCGACAGAGCAAGACTCGGTCAAAAAAAAAAAAACAAAAACAAAAACAAAAAACCCTTGAGCAGGATAAAGGTGCAGAGTGACAGGTCAGAGAAGTCCCTCTGAGCAGGAGACATTCCAGCAGGGACCTACGGGAAAATCTCTGACAGATCATGACTCAGTTCGTGAATCAGATAGATATGCCATGGTCAATACTAAGCATTCTACTCTGTGCTAAGTTCTAGAAGAAACAGAGGATCCAGCATTTAGAATACTACATTCTGGGTGGAGAGACTGGCCCAGAATTCATAGAATTACTAGAGAATAATTGATGATAAACTGCATGTCCATGACTGTTTACAGGATGGGTCTACAGATGAAACGTTGCAGGATTTGCTGAGGATCTGGGGGAAGTTGCACAGAGGATACATCCTCTACTACTACATAACAAAAGAATCTAGGGAAAAAAAATTGAGGATGCTAGGAAATAATTCATGAGCAACACAGTCAGTGAGTGTAAAGGGTGAGAGAAGGCATGGAGTGGGGCAGAAGAGGGGAGAGTCGATTGAGGGCCACTGGAACCCTGGGCCCTGCGGAATGCGGGTGGTGAGGTTATTTCTTTGAATTCTCTAACAACACTCGAGATGTCACTATCTGAAGGGTTGGTTAAGTTTAGAGAGGATGAGATCTTTAGAGAGGAAAAGCGGAAGACCTTATCCTTTCTAAAGGGGATTCACAAGGGATAGTGAGGAAACTGGCCACCTTGTAAAGTTAATGTTTTGGAGAGTGGAAAGAAATAAGTTTGGATTGATAACATGAATGCAAGGTATTTTCAGGGAAGTGTGTCTGGGGCCTGAAATAGGGAAACTATTGAAGAGAAGGAACCCAGGTAGGAAGTCTTAATTCTGATTTTGAGTAGACACAGAGGGGTTGGAGAGTAAAGTGTGAATCTGAGGACATGAAGACATGTTGGTTGTAGGAGAGTAAGGATATGCAAGTCTCATTGGTTTTTGTTAAGAGATTTTTAAAAAGGGAAAGTAGGCCAGGCGTGGTGGCTCATGTGTGTAGTCCCAGGACTTAGGGAGGTCAAGGCAGGCAGATCACCTGAGGTCAGGAGTTCAAGAACAGCCTGACCAATATAGTGAAACCCTGTCTCTACTAAAAATATAAAAATTAGCCAGGTGTGGTGGTGGGCGCTTGTAGTCCCAGCTACTTGGGAGGTTGAGAGAGGAGAATTGCTTGAACCTGGGAGGTGGACGTTGTAGTGAGCCGAGATCATGCTACTGCACTCCAGCCTGGGTGACAGAGGGGGACTCTGTCTCACAAAAGAAAAAAAAAAAAAGGAAAGTAGTAGAAGGCATAGACATGGAGTAGTTGGGAAGGAGATTCAAAAGGTAGATAGGATCTGTGCAATATAATTGGGAGCTATGGGTCCAGTTTGCACATAATAAGAGGTTATTTAGCAACCATATTTATTGCACAGTGCCTGGACCTAGCACGATAATTAAATATATATAATTGGGCTTTGCAACCTGAGTCATTCCTTCTAGCCTCATTGTTTTCCAGGACTTCCAGCTTCTTCCTTTCCAATGTCAACTTTGTCTACATATGGAGAGCTTTTGTAGAACTCCTGCTTGCAATGAGGTGCCACTTAATTCTGAACTGTCCTTCAGATCCTTTTCCCATTTAAACTTCTCTCTCCTGTGTCCATTTCTTGTAATTCTGAGTAGTAATATTTTATGAATAGTAGTAGTTCAATGCATTCTCTTAACAAGTTAACAAAGCCATTGTTGTTATACTCCTTTGTGTTAAAGAGAGACATTAAATATGGCAATTTCAGTGTTCATGACAAACCAGTGGGAGAGTAACTGAAGAGAAAATATGTCTGAGTTCCAGAGAGTGGGTAAAAAGATAATTTAGGATCATTGACAATTAAATGGTAGTAATAATACTGCTGGAAGAATAGTTTGATAAACACAATACAACAGTTTTAGAAATGAATTGAATGGTTGGCTGCTACAACTATTATGAAGTTGGAGGTATTTCTTTAACTTCTTAATGAGTCTTTTAGAGTTAGCCAGCATGAGCAGCAATACCTGGTGATAAGCCTATTGCTTGAGACTGTGCCCAGAATCTTCCACGTTAACACTTTTCCCCAGCAGCTACCAGAGACACCATGGTCTTTTCTTCCATTAGAACTTGTTACCGTCCTAAACATTCTGTTACGTTGCTAGCTCCTACCAATGAGGTTCATCAGAAGACTCTAAAAGAACATCTTTAGCATTGATGAGCTAAACAAAACTAAAATGGTGAAATATTTCCCCTTTAGTATGAACTGATTTGTATCCTTCAAAAATGCATATGTTGAAGCTCAACCCACCAATATGATTGGGGTTGGAGATCAAGTTTTGGGAAAGAAATTAAGATTAGATGAAGTCATAAGGAGGCCATCATGGTGGGATTAGTGGCTTTGTAAGAAGAGAGAGAGAAGCTGCTCTCTCTTCCTAATATCTGGACACAGCAGGGTGACCACTGGCAAGTCAGGAAGAGCCTTCACCAGGAACTAAGTCAGCTGGCACCTTAATCTTGAATTTGCCAGCCTGCAGAACTGTGAGAAATAAATGTCTGTTGTTTAAGCTACCCAGTCTATGACATTTTTTATAGTTGCCCAAATAATTAAACATGCCCTTAAAATGAAAAAAATTATTAAACTGATTATAATTCTTCCTATCACCACTGGGGTTTACTAAGGTAATGAATAATAATCCTAATGCCTTTAAATGATTTTTCCAGATTAATAGCTTGGAGTAGATTTCTCTGTGTTATGTACTCTAATAATGCAATTTTCCCCAAATATAATTAAAATTACTTATCAGCTTTTTCTTCAAATTCTCAGCTTTTAAATTTCATTGACAAGGTGAAGTCGCAAAAGAAATAAATGTTTTAGGCAGTCTAGCAGCTGAGATTCACAAACCCTAAATTTCCAGACACTAAGGCAGTCTGTTTTTCTTAAAAAGTTTCACCTGGGGGTTGGGGAATTGGGCTCTTCTAAAATTGAATCTTGGGATGATGAATTTCAAATGACTGGTCTCTGGTTTTCTTTTCTATGAGAAATGAAATCTCTTTGGGATTCTTGTAAATAATTGCATTATGTTGTCCCAGAAAGAGGGAAAGTGTAGAACAAATGGTATCGTTTATGGCATTTCTTATGACTCATTAAAATAACAAAAAGCATCAGGACATTGTGCTCTCTCAACAGTCTGGATACCAAATGTGTCAACCATGTAATTTATTTAATTAGCAAATATTTGTTGCAGCACTTTTATGTGTCAGGCAATGTGATATGAGCTGGGGAAGGAATGGTAAATACTACTGGACCCTGTCATCCAGGTAGCTTAAAAGTCTAATGCAGGAAACAGACAGAGAAATAATTGCACAGCAATGTGACGAGCAATGATGGAGACAGATTTCACAATGGTTATGGAACTCTGTGGAAGTAGTGCCTATGCTACTCACAATTTTTGAAATGTAGGCTGTCAGGAGGAATATAGGTTCCCACGTATGTACAATCATGGGACGTACACTTGAAATGTCCTATTAGTTAGAAATATTAAAGTGTAAAGCAACCTTGCAGAAACATTTTTGCATTAAGCTCACCATAGGTGAAATACCTGTCCTCAACAAACTCAAATACATCATCTGCAGAGATCCCAATGACTCTACAAACATTGATAGATATGAAAAACACCTTCAATATGGATCTATTAGCACTGCTAAATAACAGCATGGCCCTGTCTTTATATTTACCTCACACTTTAAACTATCTTGTTAGACATCTCTGAAATATCACTGTGTTTACTTCTGAAATGGAAAAGATAACAGAATTTAATTGGCAGTTCTATCTCATGCAGCCTTATAGCAAAATGTTCCTGGGAAAATTTCATATATACAGTCCTTCCTCTGTATCCTTGGGGGACTGGTTTTAGGGCCCGTGAGACATCAAAATCCAATTCTCAAATCCTTCATATATATTTGCGTACAGTCTATGCACGTCCTCCCCATACTTTAAATCATCTCTACCCTACAATGTAAATGCTATGTAAATAGTTGTTATATTGTACTGTTTTTTATTTGTATTATTTTTCTTGTTTTTTTTTTAATTTTTAAAAAGTGTTTTCAATCCCCAGTTGGTTGCATTCACAGATAGAGAACCCATGGATATGGGTAAGATGTAAAAATATACTTACCTATAATGTTTTTTTTCTTGTAGTGTTTTTGTTTGGCTTTGGTATCAGGGTAATGCTGGGCTCATAAAATGAGTTTGGAAAGATTCCTTTCTCTTCAAAATTTCTTAAAGAATTTGAGAAGGACTGGCATTAATTCTTCCTTAAATGTTCAGTAGAATTCACCAATGAGGCCATCTGGTCATGAACTTTTTTTTGTTGAAAGGTTTTTTATTACTGTGTCAGTCTTGTTACTTGTTAGTGTTCTGTTTAGATTTTGTTTTAGTTCATGTTTCAGTGTTGGCAGGTTGTATGTATCCAGAAATTTATTCGTTTTCTTTCTAGGACATCCCATTTGTTGGTGTGTAATTGTTCACAGTAGTGTAATGATTCTCAGTATGTCTGCAGCGTCAATTTTTAATGTCTCTTCTTTCATTTTTAATTTTATTTATTTGCTGCTTCTCTCTTTTTATTTTAGTCTACTTTTTCTTAGTTTGTCAATTTTATCTTTTCAAAAAACCAACTCTTAGTTTTGTTAATTGTTAGATTATTTTTCCAAGCTCTATTTTGTTTATTTCTACTCTAATCTTCATTGTGTCCTTCCTTCTGCTAACTTTGGGCTTAGTTTGTTCTTTTTCTAGTTTCTTGAGGGAGAAAATTAGGTTTTTTGAGATCATTCTCCTTTTTAATGTACATGTTTATTGCTATAAACTTCTCTTACAGTATTACTTTTGTTGTATCCCATGTGTTTTGCTCTGTTGTACTACTATTCTCTCAGTTTCAAGATATTTTTGGATTTCCATTTTGATTTCTTCTTTGTCCCATTGGTTGTTAAAAAATGTATTATTAAATTTCCACATATTTGTGAATTTTCCAATCTGCCTCCTGTCACTGATTTCTACTTTTATACCGTTGTGTTCAGAAAAGATACTTGACATGATTTCAATCTTCTCAAATTTGTTAAGACTTGCTTTGTAGCCTAACATGTGATCCATCTTGAAGAATGTTCCACATGCACTTAGAAAGAATGTGTATTCTGTGACTGTTGGGTAGAATGTTCTGTATATGTCTTTTGGGTCCCTGATAAACATAGATGAAAAAAGTCTTCAGGGAAATACTAGATAACCAAATTCAATAGCACATTAAAAATATGTACCATGATCAAGTGGGATTTATCCCTGGGATGCAAGGATGGTCCAATATACACAAAACAATAAATATGAAATACTACATTAAGGAGATGAAGGATAAAAAGCATATTATCATCTCCATAAATGCAGAAAAGGCATTTGACAAAATTTAATGCCCTTTGATAATGAAAAATGCTCAATAAACTGGGTATAGAAGAAATGTACCTCACCATAATAAAAGCCATATATAACAAGCCTATAGCTAACATCATACTGAAAGATGAGAAGCTGAAAGCTTTTCCTCTGAGATCAGGAACAAGGCAGGAATGCTCTTATTACTTATCTTAAACACAGCACTGGAAGTCTTAGCCAGAGCAATTAAATAAGAAAAAAAAAAAAAAGGCTTCCAATTGGAAAGGAAAAATGTAAATTGTCTCTATATGCAAAAGACATGATTTTATATATAGAAAACTCTAAAGACTCCACCAAAAACTGTTGAAATTAACAAACAAATTCAGTAAAGTTGCAGAATACAAAATCAACATTAAAAAATAGTCATGTTTCTATACATTAACAATGAGCTATCTGAAAAAACATTAAGAAGTAATCCCATCAACAATAGCATCAAAAAAATAAAATACTCAGGAATATATTAACCAAAGAGTTGAAAAACTTGTACACTGAAAACTGCAAAATGTTGATGAAAGAAATTAAAGAAGACCCAAATAAATGGAAAAATATCCTGTGTTCACGGATTAGCAAACTCAATACTGTTAAAATGTCCATAGTACCCAAACTGATCTACAGGTTCAACGTTATCCCCATCAAAATCCCAATGGCATAAATAGAATAAAAATTCTGGCCAGGTGCAGCATCTCATGCCTGTAATCCCAGCACTTTGGGAGGCCAAAGCGGGTGGATCACCTTCAGGAGATCAAGACCATCCTGGCTAACATGGTGAAACTCCGTCTCTACTAAAAATACAAAAAATTAGCCAGGTGTGGTGGCGGATGCCTGTAGTCCCAGCTACTCGGGAGGCTGAGACAAGGAGAATGGCATGAACCCAGGAGGTGGAGCTTGCAGTGAGCCAAGATTGTGCCACTGTACTCCAGCCTGGGCGACAGAGTGAGACTCTGTCTCAAAAAAAAAAAAAAAAAAAACCTAAAATTCATATAAAGCCACAAAAAAAACCCAGAAGCACCAGAGTGATCTTGAGGAAAAAGAACAAAGCTGGAGGCATCACAATTCCTGACTTTAAAATATATTAGAAAGCTACAGTAATTAAAACAGTATGACACTGGCATCAAGACAGACATATAGACCAATGGAACAGAATAGACATGCCAGAAATAAAATCACATGTATATGATTAACTTATCTTCAAAAAAGGTGCCAAAAATACAGATAGAGAAAAGATAGTCTCTTCAAGTGGTGTTGGGAAAACTGGACATTCACATTAAAAAGAATGAAATTAGGCCTGTATCTTATACTGTATATAAAATCCCACCGAAAATTGATTACACACTTAAACATAAGACCTGAAACTTTAAAACAACTAGGAGAAAACACACAGGAAAAGCTTTTTGACATAGGTATTAGCAATACATTTTTGGATGTCAAACCCAAAGCACAGGCAATAAGAGCAAAAATGGAGTGGAACTACATCAAACTCAAAGTTCCTGTGCAGCAAAGAAAACAGTGAGTAGAGTGAAGAGACAACCTACATAATGGTAGGAAACATTTGCAAATCTTTTGTCTGATATAGACAGTAAGATAGATAGATAATATCCAATGTATATAAGGAACAATCACATGTCAATAGGAAAAAGACAAATAACCTTACTTAAAAATGGGCAAAGGACATTAATGGACATTTCTCCAAAGAAGACATATAAATGGTCAACATTGGTAAATAAAATGATGCTCAATATCACTAGTCATCAGGAAAATGTAATGAAAGCACAGTAAATTATCACCTCACACCTGCTAGGATAGTCATTATTAAAAAAAAAAAAAGATAGTAAGTGTTGGACAGGAAGCGGAGAAATTGGAACCCCTGCACTCTGTTGGTGGGAATGTAAAATATTACAGCTACTATGAAAAACAGTAAGGAGGTTCCTCAAAATATTTAAATGGAACTAACATATAATTCAGCAACACCAATTCCGGGTATATGTCCACAAGAATTGATAAAACAAGATTGCAAAGAGGTATCTGCAGTCTCATGTGCATTATAGCAGTAGTCACAAGAGCCAAGATAACAACCCAAATGTCCATGGACTGATGGATAAAGAGATGTAGTATATACAGTCAGTGGAATATTATTCAGCATTAGAAAGAAGGAAATCCTGTCATAAAAATAAACCTTGTCATAAACCTTGACGACATTATGCTAAGTGAAATAAGCCAGGCATAGAAGGACAAATACTGATTGCATCACTCCACTTACAGGAGGTATCCTGAAATAGTCAAACTCATAGAAGCAGAGAATAGAATAAATGGCAGTTGCCAAGGTCTATGGTAAGAATAAATTGGGGAGCTGTTCTTCAATGGGTTTAAAGTTTCAGTTTTGCATGATAAGTAAGTTCTTAAGAGCTGCTGTACAATACATCGCCTACAATTAACAACATGGTAATGTGCACTTAAAATTTATTAAGTGGGTAGATCTCATGTAAAATATTCTTAGCACACACATACGCACAAGGTTGCAAAAAATAAAACACAAAGGGACACAAGGAAATTTTGGGGGGTGATGAATGTTTATTACCTTGATTGCGTTATGGTATCATGGGTGTATGCATATGTGCAAACTCATCAAGGGTAATGTGTTCATTAAACGTACAGTGTTTTTTATATATCAGTGTCATCTCAGTAAAGTTGATACACGTGCGCACACACATACACACACACATACTTACCATGCTAAAGTTTGAAGACTCTAATTATGTTTTCAAGATTACTGTATTATTATATTCATAAATTGGTTACAACTTTACACACCATTAATGCAGATGATTGTGTATAGCTACTATCACATGATAAATACAAAGATATTTCTCCCACGTGTTATAACTTACAGGTTTATACAAATTTCTAATCATAATGAGCATAAAAAAAGTTTAAGGTCTAGGAGTAAAAACATCTGATAGGCCAGCCACTTTATTTGTTGCCCAGATAAAAAATGTATATAACCACCTCAGTTCTAGAAAGAGGCTATAAAATTTCCATTTTCCCTCATGTTAATTCACTGTATCATATTCATATGTTACATGAGACTCACTGTGATATAATCAACATTTAACTAAGGAAAGAATACAAAAATGACGGGGAGATAAAACTTTTGTTTCAATTATGGTTATGTAGATCTCTTCCTATGAAGGCAGAAATGTAGTCATTTTGGTGACCAAATTCCAAGAGACCCCTACCAAATTGCTTCCGAAATATTAGGGAGGCAGCTGGTGTTGAGGTACTGAAAGTCAGGTGATTTGGTGTAATTGTCTGCTGTGCTTCCATCTTCAACATTGTGCATCAAAGGACAACCATTGGTGAATTTCTATCTGAAGTCATGGGTACACAAAACATATTTGCTAGTGTAGGAACAAACCCTGAAGGGTGATAAAATTCAAGTGGTATAATATCGAGAAGAGGCATCCTGAAGGGGAGCAATTTCTGAGAGCTGTAAGTTAGCAGAAGGGGTTCAAGTAGTTTAAATCCAATGTGATTTCTGAAATCTGTTGAAAATCATCTTTAAACCTTCTTTGTAATGTTTAAAACATAACCTTGTCTATACTGCACATAATAGTCTTCCGAAAATTTTACACCACATATGCTCTTGGAACAGAGGAATGAGCAAACATATTTGCCCCCATTTTGAAAAGTAATTTTTTTTACTGAGCTATTGAATATGAATTATTTAATCAGTATTTTCCCATGATGATTGCTATTCTGAAAAAAAATGCATGGAGGCTATTGAAGATTTTTGTCAAATAAAGTATGATGTTTTTATGCTCAGTATTTACTATTGGACTGAAGGGATTTGTACTTCTGGGAAAATATGCACAGCTAATATAATTTTCTAATACACACTGATTCCTAAAACAACAGAAACTCTGCCAGATGCAAAGATTTCACTTACATAGTAACTCATGGCTTCACCTTCATTGTTAAATGACATTATTGTATTTATTCTTCCTAATAGTGCCATTTCCTAAGTGGCAAAGAGATGGGACCTAGTGCAGTTTGGATGGTTGACTGTGACCTCTTATTTTCCCAAGCATCATTTATGTCATTTTTATTTTTGTTAAAACTTAAACAAACCTCTAGTGAGAAATTCAAGATTATTACTATTATTTTAATTTTTAAAAATTCAAGATTATTTAAAGGCTCATCCTAGAGGGTCCTTTGGTCTCCTAGTGGTCCAGGAGAGAAAGACCACAGGACGAACACATAGAACCACCTGATATTTGGACCTGTGAAATAGGTCTCACCACCAGAATTTCCATGTAATCCGACACCTTTATCCCCAATGACTCTCTTCTGTAACCAGAGGTTCATGTTGGGAAAGATCTCCTCCTGCTGCAGAGGGAGGACGTTAAAATGGCAAATTATTTGTGCTTATGTCCAGTACTACCCCTAGAGCTAAGTACAGGCCAATGGAAATATATCCAGCAGCCCCTTAAAAAATTTTATATTCTTGCTGGCATTATGGTAGCTCCATTTTTGTGCTGAGGTCTGTCACAGCAAAATCTTGAAAGTATTTTATTTTAAGTAGATTGTGAGATGGGATCAAAGGAACCATTTTTTACAAAAGAAGCTTATGTAAAGAAGCTTGCACATTTCATGACTGTACTGCTTTCATCTGTGAATGCTTCGGGAGAGAGTAATAACGATGGTATTCCTGGATCAGAATCAAACCACTGCTTTATTTCAGAATCATTACTAAACTACTTCTTTTAGTGCAGGGCTGGCACTCTTATTTTTGGCCATTCAATGCAGACGTCGAGGAGGGAGAGGGCTGTCGGGAGAGTTTGTGTGTGAGTCGGAAAATGATTAGGTGTAGACATGACTCTCTTCCTCCCTCTAACATAAAGATACTCTTTTATTCTTCTAACTGCAATTTCTTGAATGGGGCCGAGTATTCTTTCAATTCAGGACTCTTGCACGTGTTCTTTCTTTCTTTAGCATGCCTTCTACTCTCCTGACCTTACTCACCCTTCATCTTGCTCCCATGTATTTTCCAAGTGCCACTCTCACGCAAGGCCCTGGGCATCACCTCTCTAGTCTGGATTAGAAAACATCCTATGGACCCCAATGTACATTAATCACATGCCACATTGCCCTGTCATTGCTATTTGACTCATCTGTCTTGCTCTTACAGACTACAAATATCTTCAGAACAGAAACTGGTGCCTTTGTAACATTCATTGTTGCTTTTCTAGTGCTTTAAAAGGTAGACAGTAAGTCAATATACTAGGGGCAGCCGGGTGCAGTGGCTTATACCTCTAATCCCAGCACTTTGGGAGGGGAGGCCGAGGTGGTCAGATCATGAGGTCAGGAGATCAAGACCACCCTGGCCAACATGCTGAAACCCCATCTCTACTAAGAATATAAAAATTAGCCGGACATAGCAGCACGTGCCTGTAGTCCCAGCTACTCGGCAGACTGAGGCAGAAGAATTGCTTGAACCCGGGAGGCAGAAGTTCAGTGAGTTGAGATCATGGCACTGCACTCCAGCCTGGAAGACAGAGTGAGACTCTGTCTCAAAAACAAACAAGCAAACAAACAAAAACACAGAGCTTTATCATTCCATCCAAAAAGTAGTTATCCAAAAAGCAAAAGACGTTATATTTTGAAACATTTGTGTTATGGTTTTCCATCTTCATTAAATATTCATTTTAGGATAATTGTGCATAGGTTATATACAAAATGTTCAAAATAGATACATGTAAACTATCAGTTGCACAATTAGATGGTAACTGTTTTAAAAATTCCAATCAGTGACTCCTCAGTTTTTAGGTTCTCTTTAGGTTATTAGTTTGTCTGTACAACGTCTTCAGAGGAAAATAATTCACTAAAGAGCATGATTAAAATAAACTTATTTAGAAGGGGAAATAGATGGTAGGAAAAAAACATTAGTTGTGCTTGATGCTGAATAAATGCTTAACTGTGTGTAATTATGGCAAAAAATCATTTAGGAAAGTCCATCTGTATGAAAATTCAAGCCCTATACTTTTCTTAAGGTCATTACACTTTGGGTGTCCTCTGACACTTGTATGTTTGGCAAAAGGTAAAATACTGTTAGCTACCACCTTTTTATTTGTAACTTTTTATTGTGGCTGCACAACAAAAAATTTACATGAACTTCACTGCATATTTTTTAAGACAAGAAGATCTGAGTAGGAAAAAAAATTCCTGTAAGTATTGCTGCTTTTCTGAACCAGAAGCACTCAGAAATTTTGTCTTCTCTGAAGTTTTACACTAAGGAAAGGCATTGCTGTTTTGCAGATGCATGAATTTATATTCCAGGCCATGGAACTTCTTTATCACCTCTGTTGAAGTTCCAGATAAAACCACAGATACAGCCTCCTGATTGTCAAAGCACATTTGTAATTGAGCTCTGTACTGAATAATTTCCTTTAAGCCAGGCAAACTTTAAAAAGAACAAAGGGCATGTGGAAGTCAGACACAAAGCTTCCCAAAACATGAAGACAGATAGATTTTCAATAATTTAAATGGCCAATTTGGATTAGTTAAATCCTCTGATTGTTCATTATAATCTTTAATCAAATCATGTCATCCTAAAAGAGACTATAATATACACCACATGCTTTATTCTAAGTTATAAATGTATAATTTTCAGTTAATTTTAAAAACCCTCTACAAGAAAGACTATTCATCACTGAAATTTCAAAACTGAGTTAACCAAATAGGCTTAGGTGCATAAAGAACAAAGGACTATAATGAATAATCAAATACTGGAAAAAGGAGAGAAGACTTTTCTCTTTATCTTTTAAGGTCAAGATGGCACATGCCAGGCACGTGTATCAGAATGAAATTATTCCTTCACTTCTTTCCCTGTATAGCACCATTAATCAATTACAATCCTTAATCATACTGAGCCCAGAGGTGACCTCAGGATCCTTCTCAACACAGCACTCTGGGAAGTCACAATTATTCTACTGGATCAATTAAACCAAACACCATCTCTGTTTTTAGATTTCCTTTGTATTCTTATTGGTATAATTGTTCAGTGATGTCTCAGCAGAGTTATAGACTCATTGTTGAGAAGCACTGGAAACCATCTGCTTTAAACAATTCCTGCAGAATCACCCAGAAAAGGTGTCACCTCCATTAGAAACTTTTAGGAGTAGAGAGCCCTGCCTCATTAGCAACACACTACTTTCAGACAAGTCTTAAAAGGTTAGAAAACTATTCCTTGTGTTGATTCAAAATATGTCTTGCCATAATGTTCTCATAGAGTAACTCTAGAAAGGATAGACTTTAAGTATTCAACACTGAATTATCTCATAGTTTCTCTTTCTAGTCCGCTCTTTCAGGAAAATATATTTAAATGCTTCCATGGTACCTCACGTAGCATAGTTCCCAGACCCATTTCCATCTCAAAAGGACAATTATTCTTTTTTAGTAAACAGTTACAATCAATATTTTAATTCACATATTCTCCATCTAGTAGAATACTATTTTTAAGCAGCAAAAAACAAAGTGACAAAGCATAAACACTGTATATCCTCTGAGTTCTCTGCATGTAGACATTGATAAGGTTTGTCCGTGTCCCCACCCAAATCTCATCTTGAATTGTATCTCCTACAGTTCCTACGTGTCATAGGAGGAACCTGGTGGGAGGTAATTCAGTCATGGAGGTGGGTCTTTCCTGTGCTGTTCTCATTATAGTGAATAAGTCTCACGAGATCTGATGGTTTTAAAAACTGGAGTTTCCCTACACAAACTCTCTCTCCCTTTGCCTGCTGCCATCCATGAAAGATGTAACTTGCTCCTCCTTGCCTTCCAACATGATTGTGAGGCCTCCTTGCCATGTGGAACTGTAAGTCCATTAAACCTCTTTCTTTTGTACATTTCCCAGTCTCGAGTATGTCTTTATCAGCAGCATGAAAACCAACTAATACAGACATATCCAGAGCTTTAAAAAATAATGGTATGTTATTTAATTTTGTTTATCAATGTATATCTTTTAAAAATAATTAATGAAGCACCACTGAGGAGTCCATCTTTCCTACATAAAATTGAACACAATGCTGAATCTGAGGTGAACTTAGATCATCTTTGTTCTCTACATTTAAGCATATTCATTAGTATCCCTATCTTTTGCTAAGGCCAGAAAACCAGAGGATTGTATGAATTCTGCTTCCACCCTATCCATTTGACCACTAAGGTGGTACTGATTCATATCCGCTGTTGCAAACACATAAACATACTCTCTACTCACATTTTTTAGCCATACACAGATTATTTGTCTCATATGCTAATGATTGCCAGAATATATGGATAGGAACACAAATATGTCTTTTCTCCCTCTTTCCTATCTATCTATCTGTCTATTTATATCTATCTATCTATCGATCTATTCTATCATCTATCTCTATCTCCCATGGACTTCAATGAATATTAAGCACACCCCACATTGCCTCTCTATACATAGACACACACACACACACGCGCGCGCGCGCACACACACACACACAGAGAGAGAGAGAGGCCTATGTGTCATGACCATCCTTAATTTTTGTAGCAGAATATGGCATAATAAAAAGAATATCAGATGTGGAATGGGAGATGTGGATTGTAGCTTCAGTTCTTTCACGTATCTTGATCAAATATCTTTGCTTCTATAGATCTCCTTTTCTTCAGCAGTAAAATAAAGGAGTGAGTTAAACTTCTAATCCAAAATTTTATGATGTATGAATAAGTTATTCAAGCTTCAATCTGATACATAATCAGTTATTATATACTCCACATTTACCCCAATATGGAGTTCAGTCCCTGATAACTTTGGAATTTGAGTAGGAGATATTTTTCAATTAAGAAGAATCTTACAATTATGTAGTATATTCCTCATTAGCCACAAAGAAGGTCTAGTGACCTAAACTTACTTATTACCTAAAAGTGCTTATGCCTTAATTTACACAACAGTTCAAAAATACCTTGAAAATTAAAAAATGTAATGTTTTGGTGATCGCAAAGATGCACCAACACATATTCACAGAAAATATTCAAACTACCCAGTTGTATTCCATGCAAGGTTGCCAAGTGGAACTGAATTAAAATTATCAAGCATCTCTTTCAGGTAGCTTTCTCATAAAGAGAATTAATACTTACATTCAGATACTTAGCTTTTATACCTACCTTATAAAGGGAAAGTGGTTGGTAGTTAAATAAAGTTGTGTGTTCCTTGCAGAAAGGGATGTGTCATATACACCTGTGCATTCTCAGAGTTTACAATGCCAAGCAAAGGGTAGACACTCAAAACTTTTTATGAGAAAATACTGACTTGGTCATATGCACCTTAGGCTTCTTCTCTGGGTCTCACAATCTCCTTAGAGCATGGAGAACTGGCTTAGTGAGGACAACGTTAGCTTTAGATTGAGTTACACTTAAAAATGTTCCTTTTATTAGCAGTTGAATGCTAATTCATGTACAGCATTGTACATCGATGTACAAAATGATACACAATGTACAAAATGATGGCTTACTAGCACCCAATCTTCTGCACTGGGGAAACACTGTATGTGTGATAGTCTTTTTAATCTAAAGAAATAATATTGAAAAAGTATATATGAATCATATATTTACAGTAGAGAAAGTAGAACAATCATGAAAATTACTTCTGACATTATCCTTTCTAGTAAATAAAATGAACCAACATTAAGGATCATAGCTGTACCTATGAACAGCATGGGGTGAATAATTGGATAATAAGACTATACAAATCCAATTTAAAAAAATATAATTACAAGATTAGACCATGAATATCTACAATGGGTATAAAAATATATCTTGATTTTACTGAAGTATTTGATGTAGTGTCTCATAAAATTTTATTCACAAAATTAATTTATACTGTCTATTTTAATTCACTGAGCACCATCTGAGAAACCAAACTCGATCATGTGTAGGAAATAAGATTAAGAGCAAATAAAAAGGTTAAGAAATAACAGGGAACTATGCTTCAAAAGACCTAATGAAATATCTCAAGCATTCAACTTTGTTTAACTCTTTGCTGATTCACAGAGATGGAAGTGTTACTTGAGTGAGTAATTCAGGCTGTCTGGAAGACTGAAGGATACTCAGCCTAGCTCATTCTCATTTCTAACAGTGTCTGCCTGTCTTCTAATGGGCACTCAGTAGATATTGAATGAATAAATTAATCAGATCTCAAGATGCTACACATCCCTACTTAATTATACAGAGAAAGATGGTGGGGTGTAATCAGATTAGGTCATTTGCCCAAGGCTAGGGGCCTGGTAAGCATTAGAACCAGGACCATAATTTTGGTTTCCTGAGTCAAGTGAAGCACTAACCTTTGCTAGGTAGTCAAAATTCAGAGGTTCTACCTATCATATTCTGTACATGAATGTTAAGAAATTTATAGAGCAGTGTTAGAAAATATGAGAAGAGTAAAATCACAGCACTATTTAATGCTGTCGATTGCAGAAAATGCATTTACTTTTGCATTATTTCTGTCGTGTAATAATGACATTTCAGCTGTTCTTTGTAATGAATACAGGAATACCATGCAAGACCTCCCACTGGGCCATCAAACTTCCTAAAGGTCAGTTAACTGTGCTTATGGATTTCATCTCAGGGCTCTGCAGCATACTCTCATCATAGAGTGAGCACTGAGCGCCTGGCATTCATTTTTAACTCCATTCTCCTTTGACCTATTAGCCTGGGACTGATCACACTGCCTTGGTTTCCTTACTGCAAAAGTTGGCTGATGCTTATCCTTTTCCATTGCAAATTGGCAGAGGAAAGATTAATGGGCAAAGCATATGCCATGCGTTTTGCTAGTGTATCATCTTCAAAGCCGTGTGAGGATTTACTACTGAGGTGACACATCACAAAAAAAAATAGGTGTAAAGATCAAAAGTTGTCATATTTTTAAAGATCGGTGTCACTTAATCCACATATACTTAGGTGTTTATGAAAATGCTAAAATTCCCTGATCCTTTTTCTGTGAAGTCTCACAACCATGTTTAAATATTACGAGGTAAATAAGAAGTAAACAATACTTACTTGTAAAGATTCATTTAAAAGAAAAATACATAGCAGAATGAGAGCATTTGAGAAGATACCAAGAGTACTTGGGAGGTTTAAAGAATGATTAATCAATTATGACAATGTCTATTTGAAGATAATCCACAATTTGGTTTGTGTCAGGGATTCAGGCAAGAGTAGACAAATCTTGCAAGATGCATATGCTAAAAAGGGGTGATTTTAATCCAGTGCTAAGTGTGGGTTCCAAAAAACATAAGCAGAGAATGACTGCATTCAAAGGTTCTGGTGAGGCAGGCAGGCAGGCTTTGGGGACTTTGCTTTATGGCTTTGAAATAAACATGATCATGGCCATTTTGGAAACTCAAGATGAGTCCTGGTCATAAGCACAGGAACAAGTTTCTCTGTTAAGACGCATAATGGGCAACTGGGGGCTTTATTTAATACAAGTTGTCTTTCTCTGTCCAAAATTAAAATTCTTCCCTGGGCCAGTTCCCATGCTGTACCCTCTTCGAGCTACGCAGCTGGCATCCCAGTTGGGAGGGTAGTGCCTTTTTCAAGAGTGTTGAAACGAAAATGGGATGGAGAAATGGTGATAGAGGAAAATGGGGATTAAATGAGAAGGAAAAGCTTGTAATTTTTTTCCATTCTTCTAAAAGGTTAATTAATCAAGGTAAGTATGTTTTAGATAGACAAACTGAAATGTGAATATAATAGCCAGCTTGAGCTTAGAAACACTTTGGAGATAACTGAGTACCACCTCCTCACTTACATATGTGATAAACATGACCCAGAGAAGCTACATTATGCAGCTGAGGTAACACAGTAAGAGTGAAAGCTGAGACTAAGACCAGGGTGTCTTGATTCTCATCTACGTACTAACCATACTAACTAGACAGCTCACTCTCCTCTGAGCAAGACAAGGGTGGTGGCATATGCTTTATGATGCACGTTATCCAACTAACATACTCAGCTCTCCCTGGTGCATGGTGTTAGGTCTAACCCTTAAGAAAATCTTCCAACCATGAAAGCTCCAAAAAAATTGGTGGTGGCATCTTTTTTTTGAAAGAATTAGAGGCAAATGAGACAATGATATAAACAAACTGAATATAATGCTGATATGTGAAGTCTCCTTTATCCATATTTTGTACTAGTCTAGCTAACAACTCTGGAGAAAACGATTTCAGAGTCACCCCTCTTTGCTTGTAGTACTGAATCAGTGTTTTCCTGATGTGAGTAATCAGTTCTCCTAGCATGAAAGATGAGCTAGGAAGGCTCGGGCTTTGAGAGAGGACAAACTTAGGCTATTTTATCTGTTTTTGAATATATTACTTCATGGTCTTCTCCATAGGACACTGTGAGAAGACTCAATGTAGACGAAAATACAAACAAACAAACGAAACCAAGCATAGAACAAAGCACTAACAAAGTGATTTATCCTGAGAATAGTATTTCATAATCAGATTTTTAAAAATTCCTACGTTAGCAGTCTGAGGCAATTGAATCTGTTGTTTTCACTCTCTAGCATTCTTCACCACAGCTAAGCAGAGCTACATAGTAAAACATAACAGCCCTCCCTTGCAGCAACATCCAAATAATTGGTGGAAGAATTCTCTGTTTGGATCACAAAGGGATTCCCAAACAAAGCCTGGCACTGCAAAATCTACTTCCTCAGGCAGAGTCAAGCATGTTTTACATTTGTTGGACATATGAGTGTCTCATGGCAGCTGGGCAGGGGGAAATGATTTCATTCTTGAAGAGATGTCTCACTCACAATTGTTCTGGCAAGCTGGAAGATTCAGTGAAGGACTAAAAGCTAATACTTTCTAAGTATTCATCTCTAGAGTGACCAATTACACCACTGAAAAACAAACAGGTCGGCCACCAGTGGGCCAAACCTCACACAGTGACCCAACGTCCAGGAGAATGACACCTGACCCTGTGCACAGCATCTGGAAGAAAACATCCTCATGCATTATTTCTCTTGTAAAATTGGTAGTATGTCATCCCACTAAATTACTTAGATATTAGTCAGTCACTGTAGGGTATTTATCTGGTTAAAGATTTCAGAAATGTTTGGTATCTGTCTCCCTCTCTCTACATTTAAGGTACTGAGTGATGTTCGAATATCTATGATTCTGACCAACAGAAGAAGATTAAATATCCTCTGCTTAATAATGCAAACTTCCTCAATTTTAGCCAGTTTTTCATATGATTTACAGTTTCATTAGTCAATATATGTATTGGAGAATGTGTGCCTTCCATAAACAATTTAGCCTTATTTAAAAATATATACATAACGAAGATTTAAAAATCAAGCTAAAGAAACAATGGTAAGATATTAGGATGAAAACAGAGAGGAAATAGGACATAGACAGGTAGAGGGTAAGGCCAGGCGCAGTGGTTCATGCCTATAATCCCAGCACTTTGGGAGGCTGAGGCAGGTGGATCACTTAAAGTCAGGAGTTAGAGACCAGCTTGGCTAACATGATGAAACCCGGTCTCTACTAAAAATACAGAAATAAGCCTGGCATGGTGCCACATGCCTGTCATCACAGCTACTCAAGAGGCTGAGGCAGGAGAATTGCTTGAAACCGGAGGCAGAGGTTGCAGTGAGCCAAGATTGTGCCACTGCTCTCCAACCCAGGTGACAGAGTAAGACTCTGTCTCTAAATAAATAAATAAATAAACAGAAAAAAGAAATGTAGAGGGTAAGATCTTACATAGTTACTAAATAATCTGGGACACAAATTTTGCTACTGTAAGTTTCCTAGTGGACAAAACAAACAAACAAAAAAAGAAATATTAGTTTAGAACACTCACCAGTTGTTTGGGAAATCTGACTGAGATTTCTTCCATGAGTGATGCTAAATTTCCTAGTAGGCAAGATCCCTGCATTAAATATAGAAATGAATTACAGCCTCTTTCAATGTAAAATAAAGAGATCCTTAGGACTGGAGTAAGAGAACCGAGATTTGCCAGTACCCAGCATCACCCAGAGAAACTGTATAGTACGCATTTCTTTCAGCTTCACTGAGCATAATTCACCAAAGACTAATTTCTTTCAAAATTGGGTAGGTTTCTTGTAGTGGGCCTTCGGTCTTGAAGTGCATCAGAAACTACATTCCCCCCCCCAACCCAGGGCTGACTCTCCCCTGCTGAATGCCATACATCAACAATACACTTTCTCAAGCAGGTTTATTTTAAGGTTAGAGAGGAGGGATAATGGCATCAGCAGGGCATATCTGAAAGACTTCACCTCCCATGAGTCAAGGGTACTGCAAAATCACCCAGTAACACAGCACTCCTTCTCGGTGAGGAATTTCAGCCTTGCATTGCCCAGGGCTTCCATGTCTGTGTGTGTTGGACAGTCTAGTCCTGATTCATCCTCTGCTAACCATGTGCTGCAAATTCAGACCCCTCCCTTTGCTCCTTGGGCAGGAGCAGTTATAAATATTTATTGCAGCCACAACTCTGGCTTCCATGTCTGTCACTGTTGTTCATCTGCTGAAAGCCAGAGTGCGAATCACTGCAAATCTGGCCTTCAATATGGCAGACAACTGCTTTCTTGTCTTGTTTAATAAATTGTGTTTCTTTCATATGAAAATAAACAGTTAAAATGCTCTCTGTTTGTGGGGCAGTGATTTCGTAGTACTAAGATGGGATATAAACAGAGTAATAAGGGCTGTTTGAAGGCATGTTTAGAATACTTCCTGCCATGGATTTCAAAATGAATGTGTTAATCCATGCTAATCTGGTTCAATCTTTGAAAACAATTACATTTATTTTACAACCCACCTGGCACACAGACTAGTATTATAAATATGCTCCATTGCTTACATATTTTCACTTTATTGTACCTGCAGGCAGAGTAAAAGCAAATAAAAAGATAATAATGCTGAATTTGATTAAAGTTGCTCAATAGTATATGTGACAATGTCAGATATATCTAGCTCTATGTCTGACTTTTAATCAAGTTTAGCAAATTATCCTTTTACAAGATGAAAAAAATACTCTGTGAGTGTTGCATGTACAATTACTTTCAACAGCACCTTGCAAAAGAGAGCTACTTAATAATTTTAATCAGATGGTTTGGCAAATTAAAAAAGTTTGTCTGATATTAATGCACTCCCAGGAAGACACTTGACTCTATTATTACTCCTAAATATTAGGCTTTAATACTAACGCAGGATTATACTTGATTGAGTGATGACCTCTAAAACCTTAATTATGAAAGGTAGTTTTCAGATACAACTTGGGATTTATTTTTGCACCTTTCTTGTTGGCTTTTGAGTTCTACTGGAAGCTCAAACACAATGGAATGTTTGTAGTGAAACTACCTACTACTAAAGTACATATTTTATCATCCTTTTAGGGTATGGGGATTTCTTAGAGACCACTGCAATTTCTCAGACCTTAAATGGCCTAAGCGGTAAGTGAAATGAACAATTAAGAGAGGATTTGAAACTAATTTAGGAACTCTCTTTAATTCAATTCAGCATGTATTTCCTGAACACCTATTATGTGACTGCCAGTCACTGTTTTAGGCACCTGGAATTTGTCAGGGAACACAACAAAGATCCTCCCACTCATGGAGCTTATACTTCAGCAGGGGTGGGAGATAATAAAAATTCCAAAGAAAGAATAAGTAAATCATATAGACTGGAGATGATATGTACTATGGATAAAAGAAACAGAAGAGCATGGTACAGGTGATTGGAGTCAGGGCAGATTGCAATTTTAAGTAGGTACATTTTAGTGTTATTTGTTAGGTTAAAATCACAGTATTGGGAGACATAAGGGTGTTCTTTCCACCTCTACATTTTTAAAAATTATCATTAGAAGGCTGAAATTGTTTTTTTCTGTATAATAAATTTGAAAACCAAAAAGAGAAGATTATATGTGAGAAGAGGTGGTCAGAGAACTAACAGTAGAGATGCGTGAGTATTGTGTCTGGCCTGAAGGAATGCAGATGTTTAGCAGCTGGGAGTAGGGAAAGAGGCTGCTGTAGACTGGATGTTTATGTCCCCCCAAAATTCAGATACTGAAAATGAAACCCCAAAGCAATGGTATGAGGAGGTGGGGCCTTTGGGAGGACTAGGTCATGAAAGAGGAGCCCTCACGAATGGGATTAGCACTCCTTTATGAAAGAGGCCCCAGAGAACTTGCTCTCCCTTCCACTATGTGAGGATATGGCAAAAAGATGTCCATCTTGACATAAAGCAAGAAGTGGGCCTTCACAAGACACCAAGTCTCCTAGCGCCTTGATCTTGGACTTACCGGCCTCCAGAACAGTGAAAAGCCAATGTCTGTTGTGTGTAAGCTACCCAGAAATGGCATTTTTGTTATAGCAAACCAAACAGACTAAAAAACTAAGGAGAAACCAGACCACATTCATGTTCACGGGTTTTAAACCCATTCCAGTCCTTGAATCTCTTTCTCCTGCTCCCTGTTTGCACCTCCAGGCTGACTGTGGGTGTTACAAATAGCACTTCTGTGGCTCAGCCAAGAAGATGAGAATGAGGAGCTACAGGAGGGTAAGTGTTAGGGAAAGATAGGAACAGAAAGGGAAAGTGAGAGAAAACATTTCCTTCCATGCAGGCACTCCTTCAAGAGATGCACAAGCTTGGGAACAATACACATTAATCCACACCCAGCAATTGTTATTTCTGCCTAAACAACAGCATCTGATTACTGAAAAAAAAAAAAAAGAAAAGAAAAAAAGGAAAAATGCTTTCCTGGCTGCAAGTGTATTTGTGTAAGTGAACAACATGTTAATGCCTAATCCTGAGCTTAGCCTTCAAAGTTAAGCTGAGCAAGAGATTTTGCCTTCTAAAAAACAAACAAACAAAAAAAACCTCTATAAATACAATGTAAAGCTCTTTTTTTTGGTTTTCATTTTGTAACCTTTAATCAAGAAAACACTAGGGTTGAGCCAAGAATGCTAGCTAACCCTTGTGCTTAAAATTCTAAAAACACTTAGAACATAAACTTCGGATAACACCATCATGATTGAAAGAATGATGAAGAAATTGTTGAGTAGCAAGCATTCACGGACTTGTCTACATTTATTCTAACTTATTGGAACCTAACGTATCTGATTCTAACTTATCTGAATCTGGATGTGTGGCTTCACCTACCAAACTTTTGCCCTAACATCCAAAATAAAAGGAGATGCAAGAGAAGGAAACTCATCATTCAATGACAGTAGCTAGTCTGCTTTCACCAGTTACTGCTCTCTATGCCTGGAGTGAGCCATTCATACAAGAAACCATTGAAATCTTCTGAGGGCAGAGAGGAACTGCCCCAGGCTTATAAAAACAGGCTTTGATGCTTTTATTCCCGTTTGCTAGTAAATGTAGTTTGTCCAAACTTGGTCTGGGTTGGGCTTTCATTGTAACCACCTAGGGGGCTATGGTGTGGGACGTGTCTTAATAAACACCAAAAGAACTTCTGGGAGCTACCAAAAGATCCTGACAATTGCTTAACGGCCAAATCAGCTTGGGTCAGTTCAAGCACACCAAAGTTATATTTGAATGCATGAATGCATGAATAAATGAATGCATGAATAATCCTTAGCTAGCAAATAAGCAATTGGCAAGTGAACATTGTTCAAGGTAAGTGAACATTGGCACTGGACTAGGTCTCTCCATTGGCAGATGGAAAAAATAGAAGGCCAGGAATCATCTTGATTTCCCTACTGTAAATATGTATGTCCCAACATTCCATTCTCAAGCTTATAAAATCAAATAAGTATATATAACAATTAAGTACTATTGCTGATTTTCTAAAACCAGGTAAATGGAATTTTGGGGAAGTCCTGAGCATTAGGCTCTTGTTTCCATCAAGGCAAAGGTTTTCTGTAATAGTAGTCTAGGTTTATTTCCCAGCTCTTTAAGAATTAGTGGGACTCTTACTAAGACATTCCTTTGAATTGCTTAAGATATAAATTAAACTTCCCTTACAGGGTTTTGGGGTAATGACCAGAATCTCTGGGGGTATGTTTCAGATAATGAGTACAGTTATGAAATTAATTTATTCTCAAGATGAATCTATAGTGAGTTTGAATACAGCATATTTCCTTTTTAAATCTATACATCTAAATGATCTTCTGTCTTTTATCAGCTGTCCTGTTTAATTTCTGCTGGCCTTTTTTCGATTAAGACCATGTGCTCTCTTAGAAGCACTTGGTTTCTGTCAACTCTCTTTCATCCAGTAAGTCTGCTTCTTTTGAAGGTCACAAATTCAAGCACTTATTTAAACCCCCTCAGTAAAGTACAGATGCATAAAACAGTATAATTATGGTACATATTTCACAACGGTGGTTTCCAGTGCATATATGTCCTTTCTTGAAGGTACTTCCTCTCTTTTATTTCCCAGTAATGGAGAACAATAAAGTATAGTTAAAAGAAAGAGAGATTTTTATTCCCTTTGCTTTATTCAGTTCTTTCACCTTATGCTACTTGCCATTTTAAACAAACTAATGAAATGGGAAAACATAATCCTAGTTAGTACTGCAACAGCAAACACTGAGATTTTCAAATATTTTGTGACTGTAACAATAGTCTCAGTGAACACTGGACAATTATCTTCAGATAAAATTAAAGTTTCAATAATCTGAGCGTTTTCACTCCTGAATAGAACTAATTTGAAGAAGTGATTTTAAACAATCTGCATATGATAAGAGTACACTTGTAAGCAACAATAGTCTGGTATTTCACTCGTATTTCCCAAATATGATATACTTTCTTCCAATTCTTCTCTATTAACCATAGGGCTAACAAGTTGAACATAACCAACCTCTAAATTTCGTTCACTAGGTAACATGGAGTTTATTTTTCAAATGGCAAACACGCATTCTGAATATGTGACGTGCAAAAGGCAAAAGAGAATAGATTAAAAAAAAAAACCCTTACAAGTCAGTATAATAGCTTCATTTCAATAAACCATGCCATGGATGTAAATATGAGTGGTCATGATAGAAAAATGCAACAAAATCAGCTGATAAGATAACTATAAGCACGCTTTCCTCGTTACTGAGATTTCAGGTAATGTTAATGACATACAGAACAGGCTTACAGCCATTCCTCTTCTGATGATTCTGTCTTATGAAGAATAATGTCATTGCATGAAAGTGAAAATAATTGCTGATTTGGAAGACATGCTTTATATTTTAACTCCATGACCCCTCAGATTGGATTTAGGTGTTGTGGGAGAAATTATCTTTGGAGTAATGGTTTTTCCATTATTGATCATTAGTATCTCTACTGAATTTTTCAGTAATTAAATATACATCTACCACTCATGAGGGTAATTATAAGAGATTTGTTTATCTTAACAAGATTATACTGTTAAAATCTGACAGGCGTCTTCCAGATTCTCAGACACTGACTTTATTCTCTAGCTCCCAGTCCTACCCAGAGCCTCGGAGTTGACTCAACAGGGACAAACTATTGCTTTCCAAGGCCTAGTCTGTAAGGGAAGATGACCGTTCCTTAACATGGTTTCAAAGTGACATTCTCCATGTGTACTGAATTTGCATAATTTCTTAATTATTTATTCAGTTTTATTAATCCTTGAGTAACTCACTAATATGGTTTATAGGACTATATACTCATTCAAAAATATTTTCCCTCTTCCCTTTAAATGATTAATGTCAGAAGTTAGGCCTTAAAGAAAAAGAAGGTGGTGAAATGGGGGGGGGAATAATAGGGGAGAGATTTTTCCTAAATTAATCAAAAAAGGGGTTGGAGAGTGTTATAAGACATGTGTGCCCAAAACTCTAGAAATGGCTGTGGAAAGAAGAAACAAGTAAAAGGAAAAGAACCAGCCTTCAGGATTTATCACAGATGACTGACAAATCACACACCTGGAGATACAGTAGGGACTAAACCAGTCCTCTGGTCCAGCTCTTCGTTTTAGCTGATGAGGAAGCTAAGAGGGGCTGGGTCTTGGATGAGTCAGAGGCCTGTTAGATGCTGGTGCTATGATCAGACTGAAGTCAGGACAGCTACCTTCAAGACCAGCCTCCCTGCTTGTAATTGTGCACAGGATCCTCAAGTGGAACCTCATAGTGGGTTTCAAAACATCCAGGGACACCCGCCATATTCTCAAAATTCTGTATCTGTGTAGCTATGTCTATTTTTTTACTTTTTGTTTTTTTGGAAAAGGGAACTTATCTTTCAAAGACTTCCCAAAGGAATCCATGATTCAAAACTAGTTAAATCTACTGGGTTGGGCTTATTGGAGAATCAGTAAATTCCAGGTTGCAAAAACTTTATTTGACTACATCCAACAATTACTGCTAAGACTCCAAGTGATAAAAGTTCTTTGCTAAAATGTGCATCCATTAATTTGGTTTACTTACAGTTTATTCAGTTAAATGACACATTTCTCTTCAAACTATAAACTATTCTTTTCAAGTACTCTAAACAGCCTTAGGTCAGAAGACCTAAAAAAAATCTGGTAAAATAATAACATTTCATTTTATTATAATAGATTTACATTTAAATTTTAAATTTGTTGTCCTTTCTGTAGTGATTTACTCTAAGCTTTTGGTGAGTAGGATTTTTGGCCAGTCCTATTCTAGATGATTACCTTTTCTTTCCCCTCATTTCTTTGCTAGTGACCACTGTTGGCAATATTATTCTTGCCACTCTTGCAATTGTAGAATTGTAACATACATTTAAAGTACATAACTGCTTCACCCATTGTTTAATTAAAAAACAGACCCTCATACTTTCACCAGGGCTGATTCTCAGCTCCCTCAGAGTCTTCGCTGAGCCCCTGCTTTTCTCTCACCTAAGTGGGGGGCTAACAGTCACAGTCCGAAAACCAGCTTCCCTCCCTGTCAGACGACAACATTCAAACACAGGATGAGAATAAAGCTGGCATATGAATCTAGTCATACAAACCTTCTGAGACACATGGTAATTATTACTTCTAGTCATTTTTCAAAAATGTTTTGTGTATTTGGAATGTGGAGTTTTTTAGGTGTGGATATGTGTGTGTGTGAGTGCAGGTGTGCAGAGAGTAAGATTAATTCGGGTTTGAAACTCAGATCAGTCCACAGCTCTCTAAGCTCTCTAAGAGCGTACAAGAAGTACTTGCTTTAAAGTCGAAATCACTCCCCCATGATTTACACTGACAGATTAATATAAGAAATTCAGTGAATTTCCCACAGGTCTCCTAACACACTTGGTAAATGCATCCTTATAAAGTGCAAACAAATAATGGCATAATTGGCTTTGTGAGCCATGTGGATTAGATGACCTCTTCTGAACTCTCTTTTCTGAAAGGCAGGTTTGAAGGTAGGTAAGATGATTTCTGAGTTTTCAAAAAGAGGGAAAGGCTGACCTTGAGACTCTAAGGAGGCCGGTGGCTGGCTGTCAGGAGGTGTCAAAAGGTGGGATTATTTGGATCAGTGGTTATCCAAAGTGTGGCCCAGTATCAGCAGCATCAGCAGCACTTGGGGACTTGTTAGAAACACACATTCCCTACACCAGAGCTACTGAATTAGAAACCCTGGCAGCAGAGTCCAGCGCTCTGTGGTTTAACAGGCACTCCAGGTAACTCCACTGATCTAAATGAATTTACCACTGTTCAGGTTCACATCTCAGCTCTGCTGACACAGAGGCTGGGCTTTATGAGTGACAATCAGCCATCCTCCATGACACCGGCCCTAACCACAAGCACATGGGCTGATGCATTAACCAAAAAGTCAAGTTTTAAATAGGAATGGCGGGGCGGGTATTCTTTTCCAGAGCTAGTAAGATTTACTTCCTCAAGTTTAGAGTCCCCTCTTCTTTGATCATAGGATCTGAGCAGCTTATATTAGGACTCAGAATGCCATCTGGTGAACAAAGCATTAGACGAAACTAAGAAAGGTGACTTCTAGGACTTTTAATCCTTTTTATTATTAGCAGAGTATTCCTGTTCCTCTCATTCAGCGCCTTTTCCACCAATACATGCCTGTCCAAATTTGCTTTTCTGAAGTCCTCTTTTTTCAGCTCGACCATCCATTTCAGCTAATATCTTTTAAAAACAGATGTACTATAATACCTGGTTAAACTACGTAGCTTTTCTAAATATAAGTATCTATATCTCTGAAGTAAGAATATTATCTGTATTGATTTACTCATTTAGCACTTAGGAAACTATTTTGTTTTTCTTTCCTTCTAATCATCCTGGAAAAGAAATCTCTAATTGTTTCACTAAGTATGAACTACCCAGAAAATGGGCGGTTACAGACCTGGAGTTACACAGAGATGGGATGAGTTTAGCATTTGCCACCCAAACAGGAATACTTTTGAAAGTGAAAGGGGGGTGGCTATAGTTATGTTGGGGTAAGTGGGATTGTTGTCAGTTAATTGGACAGGGGGTCAGATTTAAGGAACTATCATAGTTCACTGCAGCATCTATTTCTTCCTTCACACTCTATTGTGAATTTATTGGGTAACACCTAAAAGAATTAGGTGAAAATTTTAAAATATAATTTTAACAATTACTACCTTTGGGCTTTTAGCCCCCAAAAGCTCATGATTTTATGTGGAAGGTGACAACCCTAGTCCCTGTTACAATTCAAAAGTTGGTCTAACTCTCTACTCCAGAGTTTTAGCTCTGGTTATTTATTCAAATTGCCTACAGAGCTTTGAAAAAATGCCAGCAACCCTCCAGAATTCCAGTTCAGTAGCCAGGGTTAAAGAAAAACACGGTACTTTCATCACATATCCCCTCAAAGTCATTCCAGAGTTTAACTATATTGAGTGGCAAAAACCATTTAGCTTCTGCACAATTTCCAGTGCTTCTATGGCTAAGATGCAGTAATTCTGTCAATTACCCATGACAGTCATTCTCTTCAAAAATGAAGTCACTGATGTTAGCTCCCCTAAAACACTTTCTGACACGCTTATATGGTAGAAGCTGAGCTTAAGAAAATGGGAGATGATGTGACAGCTGCCTACGGTGGTTGTATTTGTAAGAGGCCACTTGAGAGAGAATGGAGTCCCACAGTAGTGGTCCCACGGTGGTGAGGGTGGGCAAAGGCAGTGCAGAAAGGGAAACTTTCCTAAGGGACTTCCTGAGAGTCCAGTGAGCCAGAGTCCCAAGGGGCATAGCTTTAACAGAGAACCTTTAATAAGGGGCTCCTGACCTTGGTTTGATTGAGATTAAGGGACACAAAATTAACTGCCCGGCTAAGGCAGGCCCTCAAGAAGCTTAAAATTAAGTTTGGAAGAGGACACTAGGGGAAAATGAAACAAATGAAACAAAAACACCGTGTACAAATTGGTACAGACTTCATCGTTAAACGATGTAAAGCATAAACTGAGGGATGTAACATTGAGAGGAGTATAGAAGAATTGAAATCTTTAGAGAAGTTTCAAAGGAGATGCATCAGTTTGAAATAAAATAAATGGTTTCCTTGTCCTACAACATGAAGATGAATCTCCAAAGCATAAATATATCAACTCCACAGCATAGCATATGAGGCAGTTCATAACCTGGCCCCAACCAAACTTTCAATAATGATACAGTTAGGCATTTTCACCCCTTTTCCTTCCCTACCAACCCACCTCTACATGCCTTGGTTAGTCAGACCATTTTTTAGACAAACTAAATACCTTCATTGCACCATTTCTTTGCTCTTGCTGTCCTCTCTGCTTATAATGCATGACCTGGCCCAAATCCCTGATCAATTTCCTTCTACATTTTAAGACCTAGTACAGATACTACTTCCTAAGGAAAGCCTTCCTTGACCTTATCTAGCTAACACCAATCACAGTCATCTGTTTTGCTATAGCATTTTCAACATATGCAGCCAGACTACAGACTGATTAACATGATGCTCTCTGTAACTGTTTATGCACCTTTCTTCCCACCAGACTGGGAACTCTGTGTAACAGAGGCCATGTCTTATTTATGTTTTAATTTCCACTACCTTACATGGAGACACTCCGTGGTATTCCCACATCCTTATGTGGTAGAATATCTAGCAGGCACTCTAGATATTTACTGAATATTGCTGAATCAAAACCCTTCCATATATTTAATGATGCTTTACTATCTTTAATAAGAAATATAAATGTTTTTAAAATTTCTAAAATTCACTAGAAAGGTGTTTCTATAGTTTGTATCACTTCTAACCCAAAATTCTATGCAGTGAAACTAAAGAGTAAGGCAAAAATCTCTTTGAAGTCATGTTGAAAGTGCCACATAATCTGTGCAAGATTGTTATCCCTTTTTATATATATAAAAGAAACAATTATATCCTTTAACCAGAGTCCTTTAATTTTGTGTAATTATTATGTACTCTTTTGTTCAGAATATATCCTTACACTTTCCATTATGTATGCTATTATACTTAATGGATACGTTTTGAACACATCCAGCAATATGGAATTTGGAAACAAATACATACTTTGGTAAAGTGCTCTGTATCTTGGGAAACACAAACAAGCTGAGTAATTGCCAAAGAGAAAATCCAAAAAGCAACAAGAATATATGCCTTAGATGCATATGGAAGCTTGTGGATAAGTGAAGTTTAAAATCATATGTACCACATAATGCAAAACAGCCTGTCAAGCTGTTAAAGCAGCACCTTAACTTAAAAAACAATGAGTGTGCAAGATAGGCTGTTTAAAGTAAGATGTGACTGTAGTGGATTTTAAGGGCAGATGATGGATAGGTTTAAAGAATCCTGTTGTGCTAAGATTATAATGCATTTGAAAACTTGACACTTCAACCTTATTAGCCCACCAGAAGCAAGGAGGTTTCAACAATCCTATTTATCAAGGGTAAGCAGCTTATTAAGACTTTGTAATTATTAAGGCAGAGCAATCAATCTAGTAATATTCCATTACAGAGCTCTAAGACCTTCAAAAAACTTTGAGAAATTAGGTTTGTATACCACTTGTTAGGGTTGGAACTTATACGTATGATGGAAGTCAGAATCTTTTGCCATCTGTCAATGAAGACAGTGCTACATATTCCCGAAGTGGATTATCTGGCAGGGACATTAGATTGCCCTGATTCCACTCATGACCAATAGGATGCACTTACAACACTGCTAGTTAGATTACAAATGCCATTTATGGTGCTAGTTGCAAACTGCCCCTTTCTGGTAGGCATTGAAGGAGTGACTTCACTGGCAGAGGGACCCAGGTACCAGGCTGAACTGTAATAATGTAACAAGAGCTGCCAGGAAGCCTGTTTTACCCTCTCAGTAAGAGGATTGGCAAAGTTCTGCTACTTCTCCTGGTCTATCTCCCTAAAGAGATAAGGAGAGCAGAAAAATTATGTTGCTCTCTGAAGGCCATCCTGGCATCTTAGCCCTGGTGCCAGGAGTTCACCCAGAAGTCTGGGTCTAGCAATAACTTCTACTGGTGCACATTCTCTGTGCCTGCTTAGCAGGCTAGCTTTTGCTGGTGACAGTCTCACGATGAGATGGCAGTATATTCTAGAACAGCACAGTGGAACAGTTGGAAGCCTTCTAGGATGTCAGTGACGCTGGAAGATTATAATGATGTTGAGTAATGTATAATAAGGACAGTACTACTACTATTAATATCATGGGAAGCACGATAAAGTTTTCAAAACACACCCATACTCTCACAATTCCATTTGATTTTCACACAAATTGGTGAGATCGGTGGGGAAGTGTTATTAAATCCACAATACAGAGGAGAAAGCAGAAGCTAAAAGCACTCTGTTATTCAGTAATTTATTCAACAAATATTTACACAGCATCCACTACGTTCCAGGAATTGCTACTGAGAATATAGCAAAACAAAACAGACCAAACCCCTAGTTCAAGAGATAGACAAAAAATACCTGTATTCGTTGTCACACTGCTGATAAAGACATACCTGAGACTGGGTAATTTACAAAGAAAAAGAGGTTTAATGGACTCACAGTTCCATGTGGCTAGGGAGGCCTCACAATCATGGTGAAGGTGAAAGGCACATCTTACATGGTGGCAGACAAGAGAATGAGAGAGAACCAATCGAATGGTGAAACCCTTATAAAACCATCAGATCTCCTGAGACATATTCACTAGCATCAGAACAGTATGGGGGAATTGCCCCCATGATTCAATTATCTCCACCTGGCCCCTCCCACGACATGGGGATTATGGGAACTACAGTTGAAGATGAATTTTGGGTGGTGACCCAGCCAAACCACATCAATACCCAAACAAACAGATAGGTAAAGTACACTGTGATAAATTAAAGAGAGGAGCTCCTTAATAAACGGTGGTGGGGAGGATGATTAAAATTTTATATGAAGTAACAGGGGAAAGAGTCACTAAGAAGGTGCATTTTGAGTGAAAATCTCAATGGAATGACGGGAAGTGCCATGTAAATTTCTGCAGCAAGAGCAGTGCAGGAGCGGGGAACAGCAAGTGTGAGGGCCCTGAGGTGTGATGATGCCTGGAGGGTTTGAGGAACAGTGAGGAGGTCTTAGGAAATCCATCTCATGTCTTCGGATTTCACAGTCTTATTTGCTCAACCAGGTCTCAGGTATCCAAGGCAAATTATTTGTTATGACCACAGTGTATCTTCAACGTCCTCAATCCATAGAAGCCACTCTTCAATCAGTAAATCATTGCTCATAATTATGAATCGGTCAGTCCATGATGTGGAGAACACTGCTAGGGTCAGTGGGGTGTTGGGGAGGAGAGAGGAGATAGTGACCACAGGGAAAATGCCTTTTTTGTTTTTGTTTTTTGAGATAAGATCTCCCTCTGTCACCTAGGCTGCAGTGCAGTGATGCAATCATGTCTCACTGCAGCCTCAGCTCCCTGAGCTCAAGGATCCTCCCACTTCAGCCTCCAAGTAGCTGAGATTACAGACACAGGCTGTCACACTTAGCTGATTTTTAAATTGTTTTCATGGAGATAGAGTCTTGCCATGTTGACCAGGCTGGTCTCAAATTCCTGGGTTCAAGTGATCCTCCTGTCTCAGCCTCCCAAAATGCTGGGATTATAGGGGTGAGCCACGGCACCTGGTGACAATGCCTTCTTCATAGATACAATGGCCAAAGGGGAGCAGAGAACATAAATACATAGGAGGAAATAGCATCCAGAAGTAGGTTCAGATAAACACTGAACAAGAATACCATTCCAGGGCAATGCAAGGGCCATGGGGTCCATGGTGGGAAGGTGATAGAAAAAAGCAGTGAGAACTAATTCAGAAGGGAATCAAGTCTCCCTACTACCATCTGCCCACCCCTGCAATCTGCTGCACTCCTAGACATTGCCTCCTGGGACCAGACCAAAATGACAATGTTTTTCTTGTCCCCTACTAAGTTCTGAGGTCCCTGAATGTAGGATTTCTGTCTCTTCATTTTTTTTTTCTTAACCCCATAGCAGCTAATCCAGTGCTAGGTGTAGAGGAAACGGCTAAGGAAGCTTCAATGAATTAACAAATTAGCTTTGAAGCTCATGGGTGAATATTTCACAACAAAGAAGCAAATGGCGCTCACTGCTCATCTTCAACTATTTCTCTTCTTCTTTTTTTTTTTTTTAATTTGCAAGTCAGGCTTTTACTATGTCATCCAACACTAATTTCATTTATCCTGGTTTCTAATTTCTGGGCCTCTAGTAGTATGGGAAAATCAATGCCATTTCTTAATTAACTGCTCTTTTTGACATTACCATTTCATCCTTATGGCTGCTCCCAAGACTGCAAAAATATATTTATAACCCTTCGCTCTTATACTCAATACTATCTGTTTTCCTTGTCATGGGCCCTTCATGTATTCTTATGCCCGAAGGTGTGAAAAGGCAAAGCATCTTTTCATTTTCCCACTCATTCATAGCCTATATGTTTTCCTCAGAGCTCTTGTATCTTTCTTTTCTTTCTATAGATGACGCTAACCAAATTAACTTTGCCATTTCTTCCCGGATTTTTTACCATGAGTTAATTTTTTTTAATTGCCAACTTTTCTCAGAGAAAATTATTTCAAATATTTCTCAAGTGTTGCTTCCCTTTGTGTGTGAAATAAATCTGTGAAATAAATGTTTATTTCAGAAACGCATTAACTAAATTTGAGGATTATCTATCAACTGCAAATTTGGAGTCAGATGCTGTGAGATTTGGCCAAACACTTAAATTCACAGGCTCGGTTAGTTTCTAGAGTAGTTGAGAATTCAATGAAGAAATGTCACTAAACAAAATGTTATATAAATGCGTAGTGTTGATATTTTACTGCTCTGGTTTTGGTAATTTAAAGAGCCTTTTAAGTTAGACTGGTTAAATCTGTTTGGCAAAGACCGTTTTCACCTTGAAAACCATTTTTCTTTATTACAATGAATATTTGTAGTTTCTACTTTGGCATGTGCCAAGAGTAATTTGCAAATCCGAGTGGAGATATTTCAATATGCATGATTCCAGAAACTACTCTACATTATTCGCTTTAACTGGATCATTAAGATCCTTGATCTTTTTCTTTTCATTCCATACTTCTTGTTTTTTGTAGGAGAAAGAAGAAAGATCAGGGAATGCAACATTAACTGATTTCTTGTCCCTTCCTGGGAATGAAAACAGGTGGATACTGAAAGAATAAGGTTGTCACTGATGATTTTGAGATCATGAATTTATTCTCTACTCAGTGTATTCAGCAACCAGCTTTGAGTAAAGGCTGACATTCCCCGTTCTTCCACTCACCCTGTCTCAGAGCACTGGAAAGAGCAGCATATTCAAATGTCTTAGTAATATTTAATTGGTTGTCATTTGGAAATTTGTGGGTTTTAGCAATTATTAGTGCTGTTTTCCTGATGTTACTGTCCTTTAACATTATTTGAGAATAACAGTACATTTAAAAATATTCAGTGACATACTAAAGGGGACCTGTTTGGTACTCTGAAGTAGAGAAACTAGTACTTGGCTTCCTGATTAGACTTTTGCAATGATTCATTCTATTCAAATAGAGTAATGATAACATAATTCCGAATTCCTAAAAACCACTATAGACTTAAAGTTCTTTCCTCACCTTTAAACTTATTTTAAAGGAGTATAATCCTTCAACTTCGCAGTAGTGGCGAACTATAGTTAGTATACATTGCAAGTTTATTGTACATTTTACACACACTACTTCTAGTTCTAACAACTAAGAAAGGCAGTACCTTTTAACTAATAAGGCAGGATTCAGAAATCTTAAGCAACTTGTCCAAGGACATGTGGAGCAGGTTTATTTAAATGTAACCTCATTGAAAACTGAACTTAATTGACATATAGACACACACACAGGAAAACAACATAAATAAAAGAGAAATGCAGAAAAGTAGAAAATGAGATGACTCCAGGAATAAGGTATAACAATAAGAATTTCATGTTTTAAGAAATAAAGGTGAGCCACTCTGACAGTCATATTGGTCAATGAGGGGAAAATGACTGTTTATGAAAATTACATTTTCCATTAAATTTAGTCAAACTAGTTGCTTGGGAACTAGATTTTCCTGGCTCTGTTCTGAGCCCTTCAAAGGGAATCCTGGGTGGTACAGTGAAGTTCTTTCTCCTCTCCAGGGCATGTCCACACAATAAGTTCAATAGTGAGCTCAAGTTCAGTAGTGAGGTCTTCTTGTAAGACCCCATAGTGTTGACTGCTGGTGACACTTCAGAGTATATTCGGCAAAAGCAATTCTACAAACGTTCAAAGCAATGTGGCCCCGGCTCCAGCACTATCATTCAGGGAAACATTTTAGAACCAAGTTGAAAGAATGAGTGCCCTATGTGCAACATTTTATAAATGTAATTCTAAAAAAATCAAGAACCAACAAAAAGCAAGTTCATGGTTATTGCTGTGGGTGGGACATGGAGATCAGTTACTCCAGTCTCTGTTTCACAGTAAATCTATTTTTTCTTGGCAGTCCGCTGAGTGGAAGACAGACCTGGTGGGGAGTGTAGTCTCTGAGTTAAAGCATGGACTTTGTATGAACCAAATCTAGCATTGTTTCTTGGCTCTGCCACTTACTAGTGGCATGATCTCGGACTCTCTGAGACTCAGTTTCCTCTTCTGTAAAATGAGGACAATAATCACACCTTTCTGTTAGGACTGTTTTGGTGGTTCAGTAGAATAATGCATGAAAATAATTTATTGTTATTAATATTATTAACTATTATGGACATTCTCCTCTGAAACTTACAGGGCCAACAGAAGGTTTTGCTTGAGCAGATGTGGGTATGGCAATGGTAGAGTGTGTGTGTCATGGTAGGCCTTTTTTTTTTTTTCTTTTTAAATCCCTGAATGCTGGAAGCCTCTGGTTTCTATATTGCTAACAAGTGGCTGAGTTACGGCCACACCTTATTTTTGCCTAGAACCAAAGTCTGTGTCCTTTCCTTATATCCAGCTCCTTAACTGTTTTAATTATTTTCAACAAGGTTCATTCCCTAATGGATTCTACCTTTTTCTCGATGTAGAAATAATTCTGCAAGTCACTTTGCCTTGCTGTATTTTAATTCACTGATCACAAAACAAAGGATTTTCTATGTCGGTGTTTCATACTGCCAGGTGGACAAGAGGAAGATCATCTTAGCATCTATTTGAATTTTTTTAAATTAAAAAAATGTACGGTTTTAGGTACTAAGAAACTAAATTATACAAATGTTAGCAAAATATTGACATTTTGTCTGTGAATTTAACAAGCAATTTCCTGGCTCCCAAAATATTTATTTTCAATATCTTACTTGCTTTTCACGGTCTATCTACTCGATTTGAAATCTGTTCAATTTATACAATCAGTAAATTACTATTCCATAATTGCTGTAATTACAGACCTCTTCATATGCCCATACTTATTTCTCAGAATTCTGTAACAGGAAGACAATTGTGATGGAGTCCAGATACATCATGGAAGTTTAGGAAACAAGGAAAATGTTTCCCTAACATTAAAAAATATTATTTAAAAATAAACGTACCTATACTTATCTGCTGTAGTAACAGAGGCTATTCATAAATATATACCTCACTCTTACATTTAGCCCATTACGAAGTTTTCTTAGTTATATTACCAAGAATATTCCAGTTTTTAAAAATCCTGTATATGATACTCATGGCATGTTAAAAAAAAAAAGGGTGTTAATTTGTTCAGTTAAATAATATCAAAATGAATAGGTGGGAAAATTAAACTAAAAAGATCTTGATACAATTTCTTATCTGAAAAACTCTAAAAATCTCACATTACTTTCTCTTATGAGATTCTGGGGAAATACGGATTCTTATAAGTAGCTGGTGGGAATGCAAATTGATAAAAGTCTTCCAGAGGAAAATTTGATAACACTTAACAAAACCACCTATGTGGTTAACAACATGTGGATAACACTTAACAAAACCACCTATCTTTTGACTCAAAAATCCCAATTCTAGGAATCTATTCTGAAGATACATCCTTAACAATACAAAAATACACATTCAATCATTGTAGCATATTTCTTATAGCAAAATATTGGAAACAATACTGATTAACCAAGGTGCATTCAACAATGAAGTACTACACAGCTATTAGTAATATGGAGATCTCTATGAACTGATCTGGAATAATTTCTACAATTAACCCATTTATGCCCGAGGGTGCAATTTTTTTGAATTTTTGCAAGCAGACCTTGGCGATGACCTTCAGCGGTAGGATAGAAATAACTCCCACATGATTAGCGTTCCAATAGTGGAACAGTAGGCATAAATCTAAGTGAAAACAAAAAAGTATAAAATAATATCTATAGTATGCTACCCTTCTTGTAAGATAAAAGAAGATATAATTAAATACACACATATCTACTTATACGTGCAAAAGAGGTACAGGAAAGATAAACCACAAACTAAAGAGATTGATCAACCTACAGGGAGTGGGTGGGAAAAGGATAGAAAGAAGAGTATTATGGTCCTAAGTTAGTATGGATAAAGGTGGGGGGACATTGCTAAATACATAACTTTTGTATAGCTTTGACACTTAGAACTACAGTAATCCTTCATATCCTACTCCAAAATAAAGAAATGATTAAAGTAAACCAAGATGTAGGAGAACTTAACATGAAATCCTAACAGTAACAAGGAAACTTAATTCTATTACCAATGAATGTAACAACATTCAAGATTACTAACCTAAGTAACTAAGAAAATAATTAACCTAAGTAACTTTGAAAGACTATTTTGACTGGATACCACAAACCTAAAGGCAAAACAAACTGTACAGAAATACTGCGCTCTAGCTGGTCAATATATTTCTTAAAAGGGTTTGGGTTAGCAACTTCAACTTATGTCTTCAACAAATATGTTAATATATTGGAGATAATGAAAACCAGATTTCTCATTGTTGGAGAAAGATGTTGCACAAATAAGGAAAGAGAAGGCTAGAATGAACTTTGTGGTGTTCAGCTGGCATCAGTATGAACTCACAGACAGATATATACATATACATATACACACAAAATATACCTATAAAATGAGGTATATAGTTTAGTTAATAGTATTATAGCAATGTTAATTTCCTGATTTTATTATTGTAGTATGGTTATGTGTGCATGTTGTTAACATTAGGATCAGGTGAGTGACAGGTAAGTGCAAATTTGGTACTATTTTTGAAACATTTTTGTAAGTGAAAATCTTCAAAATCAATGTTAGTCATATATTTGATAAATAAGTAAATAAAAATCGTCAGTTTATATGGAATAGCACACATACATATATTTCCTAGCATATTTTGGAGACAGGACTGCATAGCAATGACACTCCAGTAGCACTGAGCACATCTAGTGCCCAGACCTTGGTGTCTAATACCATTCTCCAATAAAAAGAACTGGTGTTCCCTGGAGAACAGGTCGATTTTAGGACTGATGCAGGAAAAATACAAAATGATCCTGGTATATCTTGTAATGGTAAAAATGAGTAATTGCTTCAAAGATGATGGGGACCATGTTAGAAGGATATAGGACCCCAAAGTAAGGAGCTCCCAATGTACAAATCTGGAACAATTTGAGCAACAAAATAAATAATGACATTATTGGATTATACCCACAGAATATAATGAATGACCATGAGCTCATACTGATATAAATACATAACTAAACAAATAAGTAGTTGGGAGAGAAAAAAGATCCACTTTTTTGGAGGAAGAATTCCAATTAATATATAAAGAGGGAAAAAAGGAAATATAAAATCACCAGTATGCAAATACTACAGTAATAGCTGCTACAGGCAAAATCCTTTGATGGATGCTAATATCATAGGTGAAAGGTTGAGGAGAAACAGGATATTAGCATAGACTTCAAATACTTTCTTTAAAAAATGTATCGCCAATAAAGGGATAAAATATAGTAACTCTACAGTGAAAAATACCAGCAGACACTAGAAAATATCAGATGAACCCAAATCACGAAATATTTTACAAAAGTAACTGATTAGTGTTCATCAATAGTGTCAAGGTCCTAAGAGATAAGGAAAGTTGAGAAAGTGTCACAGATCAGAGAAGACTAAGGAAACATAACATCTACAGGCACATGGAATCCTGGATTGGATCCTGACACATGAAAAAGATAGGGGATTAACTAGTGATATTAAACTGAGGTATGTAATTTAGTTAATAGTATTATACAAATTTATTGGTCTTATTGTTGTAGTATGGTGTATTAGTAAGTTCTTACATTGCTATAAAGAAATACCATAATTCATAAAGAAATGAGGTTTAATTGGCTCACAGTCCTGCAGGGTATACAGGAAGCATGGCAGCTTCTGCTTCTGGGGAGGCCTCAGGAAACTTACAATCATGGTGGAAGGCAAAGGGAAAGCAGGCATATTTTACATGGCTAGAGTAGGAGGAAGAGAGGGAAGGGGGAGGTGCCACTTTTAAACAACCAGATATCAGGATAACTCACTCACTCACTCACTCATTAACTCACTATCATGATGACAACAGCAAGGGTGATGATGTTAAACATTCACGGGACACTGTCAACATGATCAAATCACCTCCAACCAGGCCCCACCTCCAACACTGGGGATTATAATTGAGCATGAGATTTGGGTGGGGACACAAATCCAAACCATATCATATGGTTATGTATGTATGCTGTTAACATTAGAATAAAGTGAGTGATAGGTATATGTAAATTTTGTACTACTTTTGCAACTTTTTTGTAAGTTGAAAATCATTTCAAAATAAACTCTAAACAATAATTTGACTTTAGGAAGATAGAGACTAAAGAATAACATTTGGTAAAGCTACTTCTTTACCAAAGTCCCTGGGATATAAAGCTTATATGTCAAGTTTAATGCATATATATTAAACCCCTGGAAAGTAAGAATTTTCTAATTTTAAATTTTCTTCATTCAGATAAAGTCTCATTTTAAGTGATCTTCAGAAAAGATTGTGTATGTTCAGGAGAATGTTAAGATTTCTAAATTAAATAGAGAAACACTTTAAGCAAAAATGATATACTAATTAAAGCTCATTCTTATTTCTGGAAGCATAAAAAGATCACATGTGGTATTACCTGACAGACAATAGGTAGCCAATAAAAAGCCAAGCTTAAATTTAAAAATAAGTCCCCTAGACTGTAAACTAGTTCAACCATTGTGGAAAACAGTGTGGCAATTCCTCAAGGATCTAGAACTAGAAATACCATTTGACCCAACCATCCCATTACTGGGGATATACCCAAAGGATTATAAGTCATGCTGCTATAAAGACACATGCACACGCATGTTTATTGCAGCACTATTCGCAATAGCAAAGACTTGGAATCAACCCAAATGTCCATCAGTGACAGACTGGATTAAGAAAATGTGGCACATATACGCCATGGAATACTATGCAGCCATAAAAAAGGATGAGTTCGTGTCCTTTGTAGGGACATGGATGCAGCTGGAAACCATCATTCTCAGCAAACTATCACAAGAACAGAAAACCAAATACCGCATGTTCTCACTCATAGATGGGAACTGAACAATGAGATCACTTGGACACAGGAAGGGGAACATCACACAGCGGGTCCTATTGTGGGGAGGGGGGAGGTGGGAGGGATAGCATTAGGAGATATACCTAATGTAAATGATGAGTTGATGGGTGCAGCACACCAACATGGCACATGTATACATATGTAACAAACCTGCATGTTGTGCACATGTACCCTAGAACTTGAAGTATAATAAAAACAAATAATAAGTCCCCTAATGCCTTCTAGAAGGCAATAATTAGGTGTTTGTATCCTTGCTCTCTCAATTAGTACAGATTACTATGACTTCTCAGTGTAAATGGATACAGATTTATCAAGAAGGATCACAGACACTTTTATAAACTGCCATCATAGCTCCCAAGTGGCTGTTCCTCTGCTGAATTAAGAAGTTTCAGATTAAATAATTTGACTTTCATTCTGTAATTGATTTGCAGAATGAGGCATATACTTTATCATGTTGCTTTCAAGCTATCAATGTCTGCATCTTATAAATGTCCAGATGTAACTCTAAGTTAAACTTTTCTTACATTTTACAGGTTGATTTAGCAAGTTTGTGATGTTCATACCTTCAATGGTAATTCACAAGCAAACTGATGTCCAGTGATCACATATCAAAATGCATAGGAATCAATGCATGGCACAACAGAATTAAAATAATGTTTTTCAATCGTGAGACACTTAGAAGAAATGGATTTTAATATCTATCAATTCCACATGTAAATTAAATGAATCCTGAAATAACTTCTCCAAATCGAATTCAAAGGAAATGTAGTAAGGACACGTAGTAACCATTCAACACAATTCATTGTCAATTTTTTTTAATGTTGCATGGCCACTATTAAACTGTTTGAAAGTTTGATCTCAAAACCCAAGACTCCCATATGGGTTAGGAAAAATAAACGTAAATCCTCTGTGAAGAAACTGGAAGACTGAATGCAGCCTATAGGCTCAGCTTTTGATGTGGCCACATGCTGCAACCTCAAATCATTGTTCTCAGGCTTGACCTTTCCTCTCACTTTGTTCTGGCAGCTTTCCAAAGAGGGACAGGTGGTTTTAGGACATTTTCTTGTGTTACAAATCAAATAATATTTCATGGCTTTCACCTTTAATGGGCTAAGCAGAAGGCATTCAACAAAAGTCACTACGGAGGCTTGGGGAAATAATTTATACTCTAGGGCATTTTTAAATCAGTAACTTGGCAATATGGGATTCAGAAAAACGTCACTGCTCTCTCAAATGTTTCATTGCAAAAGCTGCATCATGTATATTTGTGTTGTTCCTTGGGGACTCAATGTCCAGAAACCAATGAATAATTACCTTGGTCCTTACATAGTGTGTTTTCGTTGGTGATAATCATGCCAGAGGACATGCAATGAAGCAAGGGGCTGCTTTGTGATCATGATATTCTTGCCAGTGAAAGAAATGAATGCCTTTTGGGGAAGGTTTTTGTAAAATTAACAACTTTCATTCTTCAACTTATAATCTAGAACTTGCTAATGGTCAGAAGAACCTAATTCTAGATTTCATGCATTGAGGATTGCAAAAAGTCAAAACTAATAGAAAATCAATTTCCTCTTGAACCGACTGCAATTATGAAATGTCAAAGTGCATGATAAATGTAATTATTAAAGGGTTTCTGAGTCTAAAAACATATTTTGGGGAGCAATTGAGGCATGACTCTCTTAAATCATTATGTTAAGCATTCTCATATTGGCACCATTAACATTCTAGCTGCATTTAATTAAAGAGGTTGGAGCATATAGACAAAGGCTCATTCTTAGAGTACACAGTGATTAGCAGGCTGTTGAATGTTTAACATTTGGGGTAAAGGCAACATGATTTCACAGGGAAGAAAAAGGCAGGCACCTGTGTGGAGCCCAAGATGGGGAATTCTGGGTACAAACTGTCAGAGTTGATTAAGTTGGCCACACCTGGGCTGTGAAAACCCTCCAGTGGTTCCTGACATCCCAGCTCTTGTTCCAGGAATATAGAACACCACTATTTTCAGTGTTCAATTGGGTGTTTCCACTTTTGGTCCCACTGTTTCTCAAATCCAACAAGACCTAAACAGATAGAATAAATCCATGTTTGCCATTCCCCACACTAGCTTCCTGTTTGCTAACAGCACTGTCTTTCTCTCAGGCACTTATCTCAGTCATATCTGATGTATTTCTTTCTTTGCCCTCTTCTTTTAGTCACCTCTATTTAGACCCGGAGTCCTATAAATTTTTATGTCCACCTCTACCATTATTGGTGTCTCCCTTTCTTCTTTTGTGCCACACTTAGATGACCTATCTAGTCTTACTATCACAAGCCTCATCCATCTGAATCTGTATTTTACTTAGCTGCCAGATTACTACTTAGATCCTGACACTCCCTGGATAAAAAAGCCCTGTGCCTTGTCATTGCTTACAAGACAAAAGAAGGTCAAGTATTTGGCTTGACTTTTAAAACCTCCACAGTTCAATTCCGCCTAACCTTACCTCCCCGTACACAACAGCAAGTAAGTCTATTTCAGCTGAGCTGGTTTCCTCACAAGCTCCAAAGCACATCATACGTATTCCTACCTTCCTACCATTGTTTTCCCTCCTGGTGTCACCAAGCACTTATTCATTTGAGCAGGGGCAAGGCCATCTCTGCTGGGATGGGTCCTGGATCTCAGGAACTGAGGCAAATCCAGAAACAGGGATAAGAAGCAGCTTGCTTGATGAAGTGCATTTCTACTCTGGTCACTTCAGTTCTGACTGATTAACAATTAACTGATAATTCTCCATTGGTTTCCAGCTTGCCTTTGTTATGTGTTTGGCTTACATGTTTCTTAATATGTAACATGTAACATGTTACAAGTGTCTTGATGTTTTCCTACCTGCTTGCTTACTGTCTTGCTTCCTCCTTTCTACTTTCTGTTCATACCTTCACAGGTTATTCACCTGCACAGGAGCCCACATTGCTTCTGCCCTCAGTGCTCTGTGAATGTGCCTTATCCCTTGGTGATTTACATGAATTATCTAGTTTAATCCTCACAATGCTAAGTGGTAGGTACTATTATCTCCAGTTGGTGGATGAGAAAACTGAGATTTATGCAGGTAAAATTATGTTCCACAAGTCACACTGATTATAAATGGTGGAGTCAGGATTCAAACTCATGCAGTGACTGAAGGACTGGTGCTCTTACCTATGTCTTCTTCATTTAACCAAAGTTCACTTTGAAAGTACACATCTAATCTCTTTGGAAAATGATAATTTCTCAGATCTCAGGTCCAGGTTATGTGGTTTTTATTTTTGGTGTGTTTACCATGTATGTGCCTAGTCTAGAGCTAAGCAAAAAGAAACCATCCAATAAAGTTTTTTTTTAGGAAAATGAAATATATTCAGAGGTTGAGCCATGTCAAGCAAATCATAGATATTTTAATTGTCTAAGCCTACCTGTCCAATAGAGTAGCCAGTAGCTACATATAGTGATTGAAATTTAATTAAAATAGCTTGATTGTGGTAATTACTTCACAATGTATATGTATATCAACTCATCACATTGTACACCTTAAATATATACAAATTTTATTTGTCATTTATTTCTACCTCAATAAAACTGGAAAAAAACAAGTAAACAAAATAAAAAAATTTAGTTCTTAAAGCACACTAGCCACATTGTCAACAGCCACATGCAACTACATTTACATTAATTAAAATTAAATAAAATGAAAAATTGAGTTGATCAGTCTTACTAGACATATGTCAAGCGTTCAACCACCACATGTGACTAGTGGCGACTATGTTGGTACCACAGACATAGAACATTTCCATCATCACAGAAAATTCTATTAGACAGTGCTGGCAATATCAGATTCTCAATTTCTCCCAATATAGCTTATCAATCCTTGTAGCCATAGACTAACAGTTACTTCCTAAATGCTCGGTAGGAGTTAATTGGTAAAGTGGTTAATAACCCAGATACTGAAGCAAAAACCTGGAATTGCAACTTACAAGTTGTATGACCTTGAACAGGTCACTGAAATTCTCTGGTTTCAGTTTTCCCATCTGTGAAATGGAGATCATAATATTAACTAATTAATAAAGTTGTTTTAGGATTAAAAGTTTAAAGTAATCACAATATTGTCTGGTATAAAGTAAGTGCTCAATAAATACTATTAGGTATTATTTCTATTTACATAATGTTCTCCTAATGAGATCCAGAACCATAGAAATAGAAGAATAAAATTTCTTATAACTCTCGCTTAATTTCAGAATTTAGATATTATGGTTGCAAGTGAGTAGCAAGATACATTTAAACATTCTCTCCGGGACAAACTCGGGAAGTGCATATCTGGATGTTTAACTAATAAAGTGTGGTATTAGGCATATGTTAAACTAGGTCACCAAGAACTTGCTGAACATTTTAAATTCAGCCACAGGGATTTACTTGAAAAATACTGCAAGGCTGGCTAATGAATGGACCTATGTGTTTCATTTAGTGCAGACACCTTTTTATAAGTAAGCTCCTGTGTCTGATCCTCATCCTCCAAGTGCTGTGTAATAATTGCAAAATTATTCCTGAAGTCCTCTTAGGACTATTGATGATTTTAGTTTTCTCATCTGGCTGAGTCATAACCACAGGCTTTGGACTATGGAATACATTTCTATGTACATTCACCTCAGAAGACTTTGGAACACTCAACTATTTTAAAGACAGGAAACTGATCTAACAGTAACTAAAGGCACTAAATTTAAAGAACCAGGAGACACATATACCAGGGATAATGCCAAGGGCTACAAAGAGCTGTTTAGCTGAACGATTGTGGTGGATTTTGAGAATACCCTCCTCCCGAAAAACTCAGGTAGAAAAGACAGATTTTGCTTCCTGTGAGATAACTAATCTCTTCAAGCTGGTGTGAAACAATCAGAAAGATAAATGTAGTGCTGAGGTAGGAGAGGGTCACTGCCGGGATTCATTCAGTCTGAAAACTGTATCAGCTCTGGTGACCAAACGGGTAGCCATTATTACTTCCAAAACTTTCTCACATCTGCAGACTTATTCATTTTACCCCGGAGAATTATTAAGCCCTTTATCAAATCAGCCAATTTCCTGAGCATTGAGATTTTAGTGGTGAATATTGACAGCTTCATTTGACATATAATTATCGGTGTTATCTTTCTAGAAGATTCCTGCCTCTTAAATAATAAAAATGTGATGCATACAGACATATCCCTGCTTGGGGTAATGCCATCTATTCAACTACTTACTTTTCATTTCTCTTTCTAATTTTCATGTCTTCAGAGGTTATAATAAAGGAAATTCTTAGCGTAGCAAATTATTTAAATCTATGCGAAGAAAAAAATTGAGGACATATCTTTTTTCATGTGGGATTTATATATAAGCTGTTATTTGAAGGACAAGGCATATTTCATGCTCTATTTTAATTTAAATTCTCTTCTTGCTATCTGACCAAGTATCTATGGACACAATATTTTTAAATGAGTTACAAGCACAAGTTTTCATACACCATGAAAGTTCCCAAAAGCTTAAATTACTTCCATTAATACTTATACCCATTCCCTCTTTAGAGGAACAAAAGGAAAAGATCTATTTAACCACCAAAATAAGTCAGTGAGGCCATCTCTTCTAACCTGGTTTCCACCCCTGGTTCCTTCGAGAGTTGTTCACAATAAACAAGTCACAAAGACAGCCAGATGAAGAGATTACAGCAGTCTCTTTCATAATTGTTAAAGAAACAACCCTGAGGAAAAAGAAAACTCATTTCAAAAGTGACTCAAATGTAAAGACAGGATTAGCAGTTCTGCTTTTGAGATAATTATGAATTAAAGGAGGTTTTAGAGCAACCGAAATATATATATCCACACACACATATTCAAAATAAATATTATATTTGTGGGAAAAGAAGTCTAAGTGCCATCATTTAACACTTCTATAATTAAAATATTTTAATAAAATGCTGCCATATTGCACAAAGATGTGTTAATTTATTATTTGGGTTAAAATAAGAATTTTCACTTTTCGCTGCTAATCTTGAGACTTCTAAAGTGATCTAAATGCCTCAGGAGGTAAACTGGCTTCCTTTTTTCTATTAAATTGGTCACCACATGAAGGACTCTGGTTATGGTGGCCATGGGACTTGTTACAACTTTGCTATTTGTGAATAGCTATGTGGTTTGATGTTTTCTTTAACGATCCCAGTTACTTAGCTCTGTGTTTCTTATTTTCTAGTTCTATATCACAATAATTTCTTCTATCACATGTTCCTTTTATCTCCTAAAATTGGAACAGCTAAGAATGTCATTGGGCTAATGTGCAGAGTGTTAACATTTTTGCCTGGGTTTCTGGGCCTTTTGGAATAGATTTAATTCCACTGTAAAGAATCATCAAATATTTTCTTTCGGCATGACAAAAGTCAGGTACCTGTGTCATAGCTTGAAGTTGAAAACATGACAATGAAAACTGTAACATGTTATTAAAGTCAAAAGTCAATTACTAAAAACAAGTACGTTTTATATATAAATAAATTAAACTCTCTATATAAAATATTTTGAAGAGTAAACTAAAATCAAAATGCAAAATTCCAAATTCAAAGGCACATTCTCTAGCCACCTTGAATAGTTTTAATGTGCTCTGCTTTCCCTTGGTCAACTAAATTCTTCTGTTGTTGGTTCTCATAGAAATTAGAAAGCTTGATAAGGCATAAGAGGTACTTTAGTAAACTTCCTATTATATATATTTTAATCTATGTTAAAATATATATATATATATTTAGTAAACTTCCTATTATACATGAAACATTTTGCTTCCTAATGAATTTTAGTTGCCCAATAGGTATGCCTCATTTCAGACCATTGGTTTGTGCCATATTATTTTGTATCATAAATCTCATCTTGAAAATCTCAATTAGACAATATCATTTACAGTAATCAGTAAATAAGAAATGGAACAATTACAATTATTAACTGCATAGAAGTTGAGTGTACAGGAACTAGAAATAAATGGATGAACAAAAGTTGGAATTGGGCATAAAGGAAATACACATACCCGCACACACATCCCCTAGAATGACGACTTGACTATTATATCCAGCAATTTTAGGTCTGAGGTATGTTACCTCCTTTGATCCACGGGGAAATTGCTTGATTCAAAATAGAAATTGTGGTTCTGTGAATCCTTTGAGTTGTTGCCTCAAGATCAACATTAGTAAGTGTTCAGAGGTTAAGAAATGCCTGTCTCGATATCTGCTGAATATTCACACATTATGCCACCAACCTTAAGGCATTAACCCTATTGTATAACATAAAAACACTTTCACATATACAGAGTTCAGAGTAAACCATTTTCTAAACTTAGGTAATTGATAGCAAATGTAGCCAGTGACAGGCTGTTGGGTGCCAGCCAACTGTTTTCTTTCTTTCTTTCTTTCCCTCCCTCCCTCTTTCTTTTTCTTTCTTTTTCTTTCTTTCTTTCTTTCTTTCTTTCTTTCTTTCTTTCTTTCTTTCT
>NW_012114252.1:4461579-4497081 GCF_000951035.1 Colobus angolensis palliatus | reverse complement strand
TCTTTCTTTTTCTTTCTTTCTTTCTTTCTTTCTTTCTTTCTTTCTTTCTTTCTTTCTTTCTTTCTTTCTTTCTTTCTTTTTCTTTCTTTTCTCTCTCTCTCTCTTTCTCTTTCTTTTCTTTTTTTCAGCAAGTACTTAGTACTGTTTATGCATTCTGCCAGCATTACATGAGAACACAACATATGATAAATGCCCACAAGAAATGAGAAGTATTGAGTCACTGACTATAAAAGAAAGACAGAGGGTTGGATGGTGTTAGATTTCACCTGACAGAAAACAGTGTTCTTTGTTTTTTTACAAAAGTCTTTCCTGGTGCTTTCAGGAATGCACAGGGCAAATGCGAGTCGTCTAGCTAACAGAACAGATTTTAAAATAATTGCTTTGGCTTTGTTCCTCAATTTCAGGGTTGCATTTCTGGACTGTATTATTAAATAGGCTCTTGTATTACATAAAGTAGAGATGAAGAAGCCTTGAAAGTTTGCTGCTATATACAGCTCTTGGGTTTTTATTTTTCTTTGGTTTAAAGGAAATCATTTTCTATGTTTAGAGTCTAGAGGTTTTTGTAACATGGTATTTCAGGAATATCAGCCAGTGTCATATCATATTTATTAGAGAATTATTTGTAACTAAAAGAGTTTCTCGTCAGATTTATATTATGGACTTTTATGCTTGAGAAGGTCTTTGAAGAACAGTATCTTACACAAATGCTTGAAATTGTTCATTCTGCCTATTTTATCTCGCGAAATGCAAGATAACACAGTCCTGTACATTTTATAAAAGAAAATCTGAGTTTCCTCAGTAGAAACAATAAATGTTTATTTTCTAATATCAAATAAGAGTTACCTAGCAACATTTTCCCAAACACAAAGTTACGAATGCACAAATTACCATGAGAATTGACAACTCTTGTAGTTTCCTAGAAAGTCATTTGTGCACCACTAAGTAGCCATTTATTACATGACACCAGTCATCGGACTGACCGAACACAGCTTCCTTGCAGCTGGCTCTAATTTACAACTTGATAGCAGCTGTCACAATGAAGGAATCAGGTACAGTATCTGATTTGTTTCTGCCATCCCTGCACTCATGAGTCCATTAACAACAGGGATATGTGATTTTTAAATTACTCAATTAGTCATACTTCCATTAAAAGAATAGACTTACAAAGTAAAATTGAACGGCCTCTTAGAATATTCCCTTCCACTTCTCTGTACAGTTGGGTCCATTTATTCCATTCAAAGAACATATACTGAGTACTGTTCTCAGTAAACAGGGGCCTTTTCTGTTCTCAGTTCCATCCCCATGCCTAAACCAAAGCAAAGTCTACAGTAGGCACTTAGTAAACACGTGTTGGACTAATGTATACATGAGAGAATCAGTGAATAGTGCCCACTGCAGGGTCTCTTGGTCTGCCACAGACGTCATGCCCACCTTGGGTTTCATGTTCGACACTCTTATGCCAGTTTTCAGTCTTTGGGCTGCCTGACAACTGAATAATTGGCAAGTTTGAAACGAAGAAGTCCAGAAAGTTTTATATCACTGGTGTATCTGGTCTATGAGTGCCCAAGGCTTAAATTTAAAAATACTAGCTGCTTTGCTGGCTTCCCGCATAACGCCCTTTGGAGGGCATCTAAGTCAAGATAACTCAACTTTTCTCTAATGAAAAATAACACAAATCTCATCAGTTCAAGTCAGTGGTAGTGGGGAGGTGAGACCTGATAATAGAAAATGTCAAAAATAAAACAAACGAGCATTTAAGAACCACTGACAAATCATGCTAAACCTATTGAGAGTGACACGGGAAACTGAAACTATCTGAGGGCTATGGTGTAACAATTATACATGCTGTGGCTATGTAACATCAATTACGTTTGACAATGCCAATACAGTACGATCTTATTTGCTTTTTATTCTATAATTGACAAAGCAGGGCTTCTCTAACCCCCTGCCCCAGACTAAGTTAAGTCCCCCAGCCAAGTAAAGGTTTAGCATCCCATACTTCCATTAACCTAACACTTTGTCATACTCTACTATAATTATTTTAATTATGTTAAATTCCCTAAGGGCAAAAAATGTATATGCCTAGCTCACCCAATATAGTGAGTTGGATTATTAGGGTCTTTGCTAACTGCGGTAGCCTAAACAATTAGGTTACATAATTGGGACAAAAAAACTCAGGTCTCACTTTTATACTTGCTGTTAGAAGCATTCTGTAACATTTAGGGATAAAAAGTAGTGTGTGGTAATACAGAACCCCTGCCTTTGTCTCACCAAGCTTTGCCTCTCCTCACTGGTAACATCTTTTAGAAATCTCTCTCTGGTTCTCATAGTCTATAAAATCTTAGAAGGTACCAGATGTTTGCAGGAGGCTGTCCCACACATCCTCAATTTTAAAGTAGATGTAAGATTTATTATAGCTATATAAATGTACTTCAGCCTTGACTTTTGTGTTCATGAGCCAGTTGTAATCTGCAACATGGCCTCTTGTGAAATAGAACAATTCTTATCTATGGAGTATTGATAACAATGCCAAACACTCAAAATAACCACAGGATATTACTGAAGCAAGTTCTGCCCACAAACTGTTTCTCCCTCTAGGAGATTTTAATTTAACATAAACATTTTTCAAGAAAACCATTTTGCATTTGGGCAGCATGCAAAAGCTAGGCTGGGATAAGTTGTGTATGACAATACAGCAACACCTGGGATAAGTGCCTGAGCAGAGACTGTTAATGCCTTAAATCAGGGTTTTCTCCTACCGCGTTGCATAGTTTCTAATACTGAGAATAGGCTAAAAACCACTCTCCTGTTTCTTCTGGTCCTGCCTAGCTCAGGGGTGCTATGTAATACACCATTCATTTGGACGCAGCAAGTAGAATCTGGGTTGTGCTTCATCCTGGGGAACCCCATACACTACTTACCACAAAGTAAGTGAAGGGGGGGGCCTGAGGCTGATGAGGATTTTTAAGTACTCTAAAATAGGTCTAGTTGCATTTTTTTCAATGCTGTAAGGAAGTTTTCAAAGAAAAGTTCTTCATGTAAAAATGGAGTTTCTTTTTCTTATAACAGTTACTTGGTAAGAATCTTTTGAGCAATTCCTCTGTGCAGGGAACTGAGTTAAACTTCCTGGAGGAGGACTATGAAAATGCATCCTAAATAGACTCCTGATGTTTTCGAAGAACACACACACACATCCCAACTACAGAACTTCAGTAGTGGTTGGAATACTACAGAGGTTTTTACTGGAATGTTTAAAACACTTCACTTTCTTTTGACATGATCCAGACACCGACTGAATTCTAAACAGTCACTAATCACTTTCAATTAATTTGTGACATTGTAAAGACTGGGAGGATGTGCCCCCAATTTGACTCTTGTTTTTATTGACGGTCGATTGCATACCACTGTTAACATTTTAGATAGGCACTTTATAATTAAAGAAAAACATCTATAAAATATATAAACTGGGGCATTTGTGTGGCTGGCAGGGAAGGCACATGCAATTGACAGCAACAAGAGTGAAGGTTTTGATGAAGAGATGCCAGAAGCCCGAAGTGATGGGCTGCAGGTGCTACCCAGAGAGAGGGCTATTATATATAATTTTGGTTGGATTACCGATTTGCTCACTGATCTTTGCTGCTGCATTTATGAACATTGTAACACTGTCATCTGAGATGTATCTGTGTGGAAAATGGAGTTGGCACATTTGACTAATTCATGCCGTAAATTTGTGAACTAACACTTCACACCCAGACAAGTATTAGCAAGAACACATTTTTCTCCATAAGTCTATGTTGGTGGTCAATTCTCAATGGCATAGCATAAACCAAAGAAGAAAAACTGGAAGAATTTTCTCAGAGACATCTAGGACTAATAAAAAAAGAGATGGGGGGTGCCAGGCGCAGTGGCTCATGCCTGTAATCCCAGCACTTTGGGAGGCCGAGGCGGGCAGATCACCAGGTCAGGAGATCAAGACCATCCTGGCTAACACGGTGAAACCCCGTCTCTACTAACAACACAAAAATTAGCTGGACGTGGTGGCAGGCACCTGTAGTCCCAGCTACTCAGTAGGCTGAGGCAGGAGAATGGCGTGAACCCGGGAGGCAGAGCTGGCAGTGAGCCGAGATCGCGCCACTGCACTGCAGCCTGGGCGACAGAGTGAGACTCCGTCTCAAAAAGAAAAAAAAAAAAAAAAAAATAGAGAGAGAGAGAGACAGGAAGAAAGGGTATGAAATACGTTCACATAGGACGAACCACCACGCTTGCTTTTCATTAAAGTACATCCAGCAACACACAGTGGGTTCAAACTTTAGTTTTTGAATCCAATGATTTTCCAGACATTCAATTTCATATCAAATCGGTATCTAGGAAACCCAATTGATCGAAAGCATAAGGATTTGTTTTCGGTTAAAACAGCCAATAAGCGCTGAGGACAAAAAGCAAATTAAGAAGTCACTGTTGCTCTTATGAGTTGAAAAGCCTATATTCTGATTCTTAATCATGTCCTGCTCTAAGCAACAAAATCCACATGCCCGTCTTCTTCAATAACTTGCAGGCTGACTGAAGTCAACTGAACTGTGCTAGGTATTAGCGTAGTTGCAACCAAAAATATGGATGACTATATGACTCCAAGTGATGCTATGAGGTTTAATCTGACTTTAAAATAAGCAAATCTTTTTAGATTTTCTGATGAGTGTACCTTTTTATCAGCATTAGTTGGGTATTCTGTCTTTGCTAAAAAAATCTAGATCTTCTAAGATCAAGTTTATTTTTAAAAATTCATACCCCCTCCACAATTTCAGCAAAGAACAAAAATCTTAGTAAAGAATCATGTCATTTTGTGTCAGAAGGATCCCTTAATGATCAACTTTTAAAAATTCCTTCATTTTTCAAATAAAGTAACTCATGATCATACAAACAGATTTTGTCCTCTCACTGTGGGGAGAGGTAACAGCACTTCAATTTATTCTTTCTGAAATAATTCTAAGGTTTTGTTAGATGATTTCCATTTGAATCTATTCACTGTAAAATCTTTTTCTTTTTCTTTCTTTTCTTTCCTTTTTTTTTTTTGCTCAAAACCATTTCCTCTGGCCTTCCTAAGCAAAATGGTGAATTAGCTTATGGGTTTCATTGTCAGAGTTGAGGCCTGTAACCTAAGCACATCTTTGTACAGTGAGCTTCAGTTTCTCTGAATTCTAACATCTTTTTTTCTATCCTACGCAAATCTTAGTTGTCAGAACACTTTACTCGTGCATGCTCGTTTAGAGGTTTGCATAAATGACGAAGGCCCTCAGAGGCTGACAAATGCCACTGCTATTTTCACCACTCTGCTTGTCACCGTGTAATTGCAGTAAATGCAACTGAAAGTACTTTTATTTGAAGGCTATTTGACAGAGGGGAAGAAAACACATTTACTCTTTCAAGGCCTGTGTATTTTCCTGGGAGAAGTCTGCCTATAAAATTTGTCCTTTTATCCTTGGATGGCAATTTGGGAACTATCTTTGGGCCATGCAACCCTTTGAATGATTTCTGCAACCCAAGAACAGAGCCTTGATTCACAGACCTTCCCCTTCATTCTCCCCACCTCCCGGCCTCCTGCCTTCTAGAGACTGGAAGGCTGTTTCATGCCTGTGTGCTTAAAGCCTTCTTTTCCACAGAATGAGATAGAAAATTTGCATATTTTAGCCATAATATTGATCTATTTTCATTCTAGGAGTTCAAGGAAAAAGCTGTTTACTAATATGTGTGGCTATGTTGAAGTCATACAAATGACAAAGAAACAATACAGTGGACTATTTTTTACAAGATTCTTTTCTAAAGCGTCCTTTCTCACGGGAGTGTATGTAACTTCAACAAGATGACTTTTGTTTTCTTCAGAGAGAACAGTTAGCTCAATATAGCTGGGTTGCACAATCTTTAACAGGACTGTCCCATATACTATAAGTAAAAACATAAGGAAAATGTAAAATAATGTTTCTAATTTGCTAAACATGGTTTTAAAAATCATCCTAGTCTCTAAAAGTCATCGTAACTTTTTTTTTTTTTTTTTTTTTGAGACAGGGTCCCACTCTGTCACCCAGGCTGGAGTGCAGTGGTGCAATCACAGCTCACTATAGCCTCGACCTCCGAAGCTCAAGCAATCCTCTCACCTCTGTCTCCTAGACAGCTGGGACCATAGGTGTGTGCTACCATGCCCAGCTTATTTTTTGTTTTGTGTAAAGATGGGAGTCTCATTATGTTGCCCAGACTGGCCTCAAACTCCTGGGCTCAAGCAATCCATCTGCACTGGCCTCCCAAAGTGTTGGGATTACAGATGTGAACCACCGTGTCTGGTTTCTTACAACTTCTGACCCACCCATCAAGCCCCATAAACACTTGCTGTTGTCCCGTCTCTGTTCTCGGATCCATTTAAACACTTCTTACCTATAAACAGATTCCACTCTGTGTCGAGGTCAGCCTGATTTGCCAAGCAGCCCTTCATGACGTTGAGACAGTAGTTGTTGCAGGGCCTCACAGTGGGAAGCCCCCGACAGTATGGGCAGTACAGCATCTTCATGAGGGCACGGATGCACCCTGGGGTTGGGCTGACCTGCAGATTTATTGCAAAGAAAAAGAAAATTGAAAATAAGAAGGATGAAGAGGAGGAAAAAAAGAAATAAGGCATTTTCTTCTGTTTTAAAAAAGACAAAATAGCAGTGATAAACCACAGCATTAGAGCAGAAGCTTAACCCTTTGTAATTACTGATCTTGCATCCAGTCAATTCCTGTCGAAATCTTCTGCGTGGCATGGTAATCACTTTTTTGCATGTCCCTGTCAACATTTTCATATCGATGTCATTGTAATTCAGCCCTAAAGCCTAGACACTGTTTCATTGCCATAGAACATGGAATGAGATAATGCATGTGAAAGCAATTTGCGAAGTTAAAAGCCCCATAAAAATGTAGGTATTATTAAAGTTTAATGTGACACCTTTAGAAAATTTTCTAACTGGTTATTTGACCCTGTATCTAAAGGAGGTTGGCAGATATATTTCCTTTGTACATAACTTTTCTTCAAAGATCAATATCAACTTGTCTGAGATCTTTGAGATCCAGGCCTGCTTAGAAGCAATGGAACTGCCAAGGTATCATCTTTGGGCGTCTGCAGCTTTTGCACTTCTGGAAAATTCATGGAAAATTTCAAGGACCAGTGTTAAATGTGAGAAGCAATCCTTGCAGTAGTTCAGAGAAGCTATGTATCCACTGACAATGAAATGCTATTTGCCCTGGATCAGAAAATCAGTGCTCTTCAATTAATCGATTCTAAACCAATAAGGGCTTTTTGTAGACTCATTAAAAATTCTAATTTGACTTCAAGAGGAAGGAATATTTAAGACATGATATGGTCCCCACCCAAATCTCATCTTGAATTGTAGTTCCCATAATCCCCACATCATGGGAAGTGAATCATGGGGGCAGTTACTCTCACCCTGCTATTCTTGTGATAGTGAGTGAGTTCTCACCAGATCTGATGGTTTTACAGGGGGCGTTTCCCCCTTTTGCTTGGCACTTCTCCTTGCTGCCACCATGTGAAGAAGGATGTGTTTGCTTCCCCTTCTGCCATGACTGTAATTTCTTGAGAACTCTATAGCCATGCTGAACTGTGCGTCAATTAAACATCTTTCCTTTAAAAATTATAGTTCGGGCAGTACGTTATAGTAGTGTGTGAGAATGAACTAATATAAGATAGTAGAGACCAAAATTAGACAGAAAACTACTCTTTTTCGTGACTACATGTAAAAATTGTTGCCATATTCATTTGGTTGGTTCCGTATCACTTTGATGTTTTAGTCAAGTGTATATACATTGTACTATATACAAGTAACTATACATTGCTGTACTTGCATTCTAGATCTGAGGGAAAAAAATCTAATTTGTATCATTTGGCCCTCTTGGAGAGTGGTGGACTTAAGCTCACAGGTAACAAGAACATTCAGATGTTGAAGAAACATAACACCAGTGTATTGATGGAACAACAAGAAATATTTCTACATAAATGGATACTTTCAATTACTATAGCTATTTCTCTATGATTCTATCCCTTACTTAGAATCAATTTTGAGATTTTTAATGCAAGCCTTTGGTTTCTGTAACATTTTCTTAATTTTACCCAGTATGTTGACAAAATCACTAAAAAATTATTTTAGGAAATAAAGCTGTGTATGTATTTAGGCACTAAAATTTCTAGTTGTCATTTTGAGATTTTTTGCATTTTCTTTCAATAATTTTATGAAAGTTTTCAAACATGCAGAATAGGTGAAAGACTTTTATAGTTCACAGCCACATTTCCTAGATTGTACAATTTTTCTACATTTGCTTTTTCACACATCTATCCATCTTTCTACCCATCCATTAACCTACCTCATTTTTCATGCCAAAGTAATATCCTTTAATTTTTTTATCCCAGACTAATATCTTTTTAATTTTTACTTTTTCTGGTAATTTAATACTGGCTGGAATAAAATAGAATCAGCATGATCAACAATAGAAAGTCAGTGAGTAAAATACTCTAAGTCAAATAAGTGAAGTAAAATATAATTGGCCTTTCTTTATAAAGGTATTCATAGAATGGTTTCTTATCAATTAATTCTAAAGCTCATTTTCCAACAACAAAACAGAAACAATAAATGGGTAAAAAGGTGAGGAGTCTTTCGACTTTTCTTTTAAGGACATATTAGTGCCATTATGTCATCTCCAGACAGGCAATTTTTTGGACAGAGCCAAATTTGTTTAAGGCCATGCCATGCTGAATGCACCCAATCTCACCTGATCTTGGAAGCTAAGGAGGGTTGGGCCTGGTTAGTACTTGGATGGGAGATAGTGCCAAGTTTTCCCCGTAACTGAGCAGCACTGTTTCAAAATTTTCCTTTATCCACATGTATCCCAAGCCATTCACCAAAAAAATAAAAATAAAAATAAAAATATATAAAAAAAAAACCAGGAAAAACAGTTTTGCATTCCTCAGACAATATTAATGTGAAACTTAAAATTCGTACACATTTTCCTTATTGGCATGGTTGCTATCTTGCAAACTTACTGGGTGTGGTTACTATCTTGCAAACCTTTACCATAGGATTTTATTTTCTATAGTCTTGCAATCTCTCTCCTGACTGATGCTTTTCTCCAGAGACTACCCAATTTTCACTTGGGCTGACTAAAGTATTTCTACTTTTGATTCTGTTGGGTTTTGGTTTTCTCACCATTGGTATTATATGATGCTGTGCTTCTCACTCAGTGTTCTGGTATTAGAACCTGGAGCGTTTGCCAATATTGGGGATATAAATTTGAGATCTCTTGGACGGCATGGACTGTGCCATTCATTTTTATAACTTTCACTGCTATGCATTTTATAACTTTGTGCTATGCATAACATGCACATCATACAAGGTATTACAATGATGACTTGGGTATTTGCTAAGTGCTTATTGAATCAAACACTCCATTGTGCTTCCCCATTTCTTGGCCACATTGATATTCAAATTAAAAAAAGAACAAGATGGTTTTATACATCTTAGCATTCAATTGTTGCTTTTTAACTTTGTTTTCAAAGGCTATTGATTGCATTCATTCCAAAGCTTTTCCTTTTTTTTTTTTTTCATTGTGTTGGAACCAGTACTATTTTCTCAGTCTGACATTTCAGAAGAGTCTCCAACTCAGGGTAGCAACCAACAGAGAAAATTGAACAGCCTTAATAATCTGAAAGAACAATGTTGTTCAAGTTAAATGTGGGTCTCCGAGTACTTCTGGAAATGACATCCTTCCTGGTCAAATAAAGGGCGGTTGAAGAAGAAGAAAATGGAGCACAGGGGATCAGAGTTGAAGCTTTCATGTTCACAAATCACATCTTTTGAGCTTACACAACTGCATGCTTGAATTAAAATAAAAATCATCACTTCAAACTGAAGACTTTTAAAAGTAAGCTTCTGAAAATGTTGCTTTAAATGCCAATTGTGTGAAGAGACATCTCTATTTTTCACAGTGTTTTATAATTGCACAACAGATAGTCTTTAAAATTTTTTTCATTTTGAAATTAATATACACCCAAAAATAGTTTTAAAAATAATAAACTCCTGGGTATCCTTCCTTCAACTTGCCTCAATAGCAACATCTTATATAGCTGTGGTGTAATATAAAAATGAGGAAAGTGACATTAGTACATTGCTATTAACTAGTCTGTAGACCTCATTCAGATTTTAGAGTTTATGAACCTGTATTCATTTCTGTCTGTGTGCGTGTGTGTGTGTGTGTACACAGTTCTATGCTATTTTATATCATGTATTCATTTGTGGAACCACCACCACCACCACAATCAACATACAGAACTGTTCTATCACCATAAAAGAACTCCCTTTTGCTACCTTTGCCTCATCTAATGTCCCTATCACCTGACAACCACTCATCTATTTTCCAACTCTATACTTTTGTCATTTCAAGAATGTCATATAAATAAAACCATACAATATGTAACCTTTTGAGCTTGACTTTTTTTTTTCTGAGCAGAATGCCCTCAAGGTCCATCCAACTTGTTACATATATTAATAGTTCATCTCTTTTTATTGCTGAGTAGTATTCCATTATTTGGATGTATCAGAATTTATTTAACTAATCACCCACTGAAGGATATCTGGGTTGTTTCCAGTACTTTCTTATTAGGAATAAAAGTGCTATAAGGATTTATGTACAGGTTTTTGTAGGAATATAAATTTTCATTTCTCTGAAAGAAGTGCCCAAGAGTACAACTGCTGGATCATATGGTGGTAAGAGTATGTTTAGTTTTGTAAGCAATTGCCAAACTGTTTCCAGCTTGTTTGTAACATTTTACACTTCTATCAGCAATATGTGAGACCTCCAGTTTTATCCAAATTTTTACAGTGTACGTGGCCATCACTATTTTAGCCTTTCCATGGGTGCATCGTGTACTTTTAAGTTTATCATGAGTTTCCTCTGGACAATATTTATACCAGTATTTAAGTCTGAGTAGATGGTCAATGATCCAAAATGACCCGCCAACTGGTCTGTGTAAAACATCCAACATTAAAAAAAAAACAACTCTGAAATATTAGCTAAGTCTATATGTTTAGCAAAACCAAAATAAAGAACAAGTTCTAAAAACTCATACTTAAAATTCAAAATAGAATAATACCTCAAGCTGAGAGTGCTTATATGGACTATTTGTAAATTTATGGACTATTAGAAAAAAATTACTGAAAAAAATGTATTCTTTTAGCAACAATAAAGAACACAATACCTCTTTAGAAATAAAAAGCTGAGATTAATTTTTTTAGTTGGTAATGTGGATTTTTGTTTATTTTTTAAAGAATGTAGCTGTAACTTTCCAGATATTCATAGTAAACTGGGAAATAAACTTGGGTAAAAGAATAAGCTGATGATGATAACATTCTTTTTTGTACTTATTTGAGCTCTCACCTAACTTTTACATGCTGTTCATAATCTTTTGTCAAGGGCTTAAGTAGACATTTCTCCAAAGATGACATAAAAATGGACAACAGGAACATGAAAAGGTTCCCAACATCATTAGTCATCAGAGAAATGCACTATAAGATGCCATCTCATACCTGTTAGGATAAAAGCTGAAGATAACAAGTGTTGGCAAGGATGTGGAGAAAAGGGAACCCTTGTACATTGTTGGTGAGAAAAGAGATTGATGTGGTCATTATAGAAAACAATATGGAGGTTCCTAAAGAAACTAAAAATAAAACCAGTATAAAGTCCAGTAATCCCTTTTCTGGTTATATATACCCAAAGGAAATGAAATCACCACCTTGTAAAGATATCTGCTCTTCCATGTTTATTGCAGCTTTATTCACAATAGCCAAGATTATGAAAATAACATAGGTGTGCATCATGGGAAGAATGGATAAAGAAGTTGGTATATATGCACAATAAAATATTATTTGGTCTTAAAAAAAGGAGTTCCTGCCATCTGCCACAACATGAATGGGCATGTAGGACATTATCCTAAGTGAAAAAAGCCAGACACAGAAAAAAAATATCGCATGATTTCAAATATATGTGGCATCTGGGGAAAAAAAGGGTCAATTACATAGAGATAGAGAATAAAATAAGCGGTGGTTACAAGGGTTAGGATTGGGCAGGAAATGGGGAAATATAAGTCAAGGATGAAAAGTAACAATTATGTAGGATGAAAAATTTGAAAGATCTAATGTACAAAATGAAGACTATAGTTAACACTAGCATATTGTATTCAGGACTTTTGCTAAAGAAAAAGGTTATAGCTGCTCTCTGAGAGGGAACAGGTGACTATGTAAGATGATGGATATATTAATTTGTTCCACTACAGTAACAATTTTACTATGTCCACATATATTAAACATCATGATGTATACCTTAAATATAAACAATAAAATTTATTTTAAAAATAATAATATTTTGTCAAGAATTTACAATATTAGTTGGGAAACAAGAAAATCGTCAATGGTTCCAATTTTATTTTCCCACCCATGAAAAGATAGACAAAAGTTTGTGAGCCAACTAAGTAAGATTTTGATACGAATTAATGGCATCTTGTATTTAGTCCCTCTTAAAATTTATGTTTCTGTATAATGATTGACATACATTATTATTTTGTAATTGATATTATAGTTTACCAGTTTTGAAAATATAGTAAAATTTATAACAAAGGATAAAATAAAATCTTTTTGTAAAATAAACAAAAAGTAAATAAAATAACAAAAATAAAACTGAGTTTTTAGTTTGGAAACTCACTGATTTTTTTATTTTTTAAGGTTAAAGTGTAACACATTGAAACATAACAAGGAATACAAAAATAACCCTTAATAAAGCTGTATTGTCAGGTAGGACAAAGACTTATCTACCTGGCTAGCCATGTATGTCAAAATGTTATAGCAAGTAATTCTTATGTTTTCTAAATGGGATTTGAGGTATAGCGTGTTCTTAGCCATGCAATAACATTTCATTTCAGGTCTCCAATACACTGAAGATTTCTATATCTGGACCAGCATTCAGGCTCATATTAGCTATTCCTAACAGTAGCCAATGTAACATGTGACTGTTCCTTAAAATATTAAACAAGCAAGACAATATGTGAAAGTTAAAAGTCCATATATATACACACTGAACATATACCTAGTAGCTGAGGTTTCTATGAAAATCACATAACCAAAATAATCAAATAAACATATCTATCTTCTGCGCTCAAAAGATAAATAAATTAATGTAAGTAAAACATTCAGGTAGAAGAAATTCTAAATGTCCTTTTGGGCAAGAGTTGAGGCCTTCTTCCACAGTTTCTAATGTACAGTCATATTAAATGATGACTCATAACAGTCATAATGAGTCATAATATGTCATTTAAGATGACTCTTGTGATTATGATCTTTCGACTTTACTCATAATCTTATTATATCACCAGATCCTAAAGAATGATTAAATTACATGTAAAGTATCTTTTGTGTTAAGTATTTTTGATTATAATTCTTTAATAGTAACCCATAAATAGGTTTTGTAATAAGCTCATGGGAAATTAAATCTATTTCATCTTTATTCATTTGTGCAACTTTTATTCATCCATTTGCTGGGATGAAGGAAGAAATCTTGTGCCATTATTGGGATACCCAGAATATGTTCATGTTCAGTCGTTTCAGGGAAATAATTATTATCTTGGGGAAACGCAATGTAAAGGGAACTCATAAAAAGAAAATTAGCTCAAAACTGAGAAGCCAGACTAGACAGAGAGGGCTCCTGAAGGAAGGCATGTAACAGATGTCTGTAAGATAAGCATAGAAGATGAGTGATGTCACACTAGCAGCAGACACAGTGCCAAGAATTAGTCCCGCCACTGAAGAAAACAGCAAAATTAGCAAAAAAATGACACAACAGAATCAACTTTTCCGAACACCGGAATCTAATAAACACATACAGCAACCAGAAGAGTGCTTAGTCAAGAAAGAGACTGATAAATTTCAGTCGAAAAAGCATTGCTAATTTTCAAGTCTTAAATTTGAAAAGACTGCAATCATACAAAGTATATTCTCTGACCACAATGGAATGAAGCTAGAAATCAATATTAGAGGGAAAAATGAAAAATTCACAAGGATGTGAAAATTAAACCACATACCTTTCATACAAACAATGGGTTAAGGAATAAATCACTAGGGAAAATAGAAAATACTTAGATGAATGAAAATGAAAACACAACATGCCAAAACTTATAGCCATAAATGCCTACATTAAAAGAGAAGAAAGATTTCAAATCAATAACGTCACTTTATACCTTAAGGAACTAGAAAAAAAAAGGAGAAAACTAAGCCCAAAGCTAGCGGAAGAAAAGAAATAGTAAAAATTAGAGTGGAGATAAACAAAAAAGCAAATAGAGAAACAGCAGAGAAAGTCAATGGAACCAACAACTGGTTCTTTGAAAAGATCAACAAAATTGACCGATTTTTAGCTAGGCTGACTATCAAAGAGAGAAAAGAAAAAGTAACTAAAATCAGAAACGAAAGAAGGAACATTACTCTCAATCTTACAGAGACAAAGACGATTATCTAAAAATTCTATGAACAGTTGTATACTGTGGTGGGTTAAATAGCATCCTGACAAAATGCATGTCCATCCAGAGCCTACAAATAAGACTTTATTTGGAAATAGGGTCTTTGCCAATGTAAATAACGTAAGGATCTAGGTAAGATCACACTTGATTCGGATAAGCCCTAAATCCAGCGAAAGTGTCCCTGTAAGAGACAGAAAAGGACACCCAGAGACACAAAGAAGAAGGTGATATGAAGATTGAGGCAGTGACTGGAGCAATGCATTGATAAGCAAAGAATAAGGATTACTGGCAACCACCTAGCAGAAGCTGGGAGAGAGGCATGGGATGGTCTTTCCCTCCAAGCATCCAGAAAGAACCACCTGACAACCTGAGTTCTGACTTCTTGGCTTCTGACAATCTAATTTCAGACTTCTAAACTCCTGAACTATGAAATAATTTCTGTTGTTTTCAGTCACCCAGTTTGTGGTCATATAATATATACACCCACAAATTATACAACCTTGATACAAAAAATTCCTGGAAACATACACCCTACCAAGACTGAATCATGAAGAAATAAAAAAACATGAATAGACCTATAACAAGCAAAGACATGGAGTCAGTAATAAAACACCTCCGAACAAAGAAAAACTCTGGACTAGATGGCTTGACTTGTAAATTCCACCAAACATTAAAGAAGAAGGAAGAAAAATCCTTCTTAAATTCTTCCAAAAAACAGAAGATGAGGTAATACTTCCTAACTCATTCTGACAGGCTGGCACTACCTGATACCAAAACCAGACAAAGTCCATGGCCCGGGGGTTGGGGACTCCTGCTATAGACCAATACCCCTTATATATGTTGATAAAAAAACTCTTTAACAAAACACTATCAAAGCAAATCCAAGAGCATATTAAAAGGATTATATAGCCTGGTGCAGTGGCTCATGCCTGTAATCCCAGCATTTTGGGAGACCGAGGCAGGAGGATCACCTGAGGTCAGAAGTTCAAGACCAGCCTGGCCAACATGGTGAAACCTCATCTCTAATAAAAATTTTAAAAAAGTTAGCCAGTGTGATGGCACGTGCCTGTAGGTACAGTACTCGCGAGGCTGAGGCAGGAGAATTGCTTGAACCTCGGAGGCGGAAGTTGCAGTGAGCCAAGATCACGCCACTGCACTCCAGCCTGGGTAACAGAGTGAGACTTCATCTCAAAAAAAAAAAAAAAAAAAAAAAAGGATTATAGGACACACTAACCACTGAGATTTCTCCCAGAAAGTTAAGGTTGATTCAACATAAGAAACTCTGTCAATATAATACGTGCCTAGTAATAGAATGAAGGAAAAATACACACAATCATCTGAATTATGAAGAAAAGAAATTTAATGAAATCCACCACACTTTTATGATAACAATATACAGAAAAGTAGGAATAGAAGAGAATTCTCTAAACATGATAATGTGCATTTATGAAATCTCACAGCTGACATCATAGTCAATGATATAAGACTGAAAGAGTTCTCTCTAAGGACAAGGAAGCTTGCTTTCGCCACTGCTATTTAACATTGTATTCAAAATTATAGCCACAGTCATTCAGCAAAAAAAATAAAGTATCTAAGCTCAAGAGAAAGGCTTACAACTCTCTCTACTTCACTTTGGGAGGCCTAGGTCGGTGGATCACGAGGTTGGGAGTTCAAGAGCAGCCTAGCCAAGATGGTGAAACTCTGTCTCTACTAAAAACACTAAAATGTGCCAGGTGTGGTGGTGGGCACCTATAATCCCAGCTACTCGGGAGGCTGAGGTAGAGAATTGCTTGAACCGGGGAGGCAGACGTTACAGTGAGCCAAGGTCATGCCACTGGACTCCAGCCTGGGTGACAGGGTGAGACTGTCTCAAAAAACAAAAAAAAAACAACAACAACAACAATAAAAACTATAAAAACTGTCTCTACCCACAGATGATGTGATCCTATAACATACGGTTTGGCTGTGTCCCCACCCAGAGCTCACCTTGAATTGTAAAACTCCCCACATACCAGGGGCGGGCCTACAAGGAGATAATTTTGAATCATGGGGATGATTTTCCCCATACTGTTCTCGTGGTAGTGAATACATCTCACAAGATTGGATGGTTTTAAAAGTGGGAGTTCCCTGAACAAGCTCTCTTGCCTGCCACCATGTAAGATGTGCCTTTGCTTCTCCTCTGCCTTCTGCTATGATTGTGAGGCCTCCTCAGCCAAGTGGAACTGTGAGTCCATTAAACCTCTTTCCTTTATAAATTACCCAGTCATACTACTTCATGGCAGTATAAAAATGGACTAATACAGTATACATAAGAAATCCCAAAGAATCCACAAAAAAACCTGCTGGAGCTAATAAATAAATACAGCAAAGTTACAGGGTACAAGATTAACCACACAAAAATGTGTTGGCTTTCTATACAGTAGCAATGAACAATGTGAAAAGAAAATTAAGAAAACTGGCCAGGCGCAGTGGCTTACACCTGTAATTCCAGCACTTTGGGAGGGCGAGGCAGGTGGATCACGAGGTCAGGAGTTTGAGACCAGCCTGGCCAACATGGTGAAAACCCGTCTCTACTAAAAATACAAACATTAGCTGGGCGTGGTGGTGGGAGGCTGTAATCCCAGGTACTCAGGAGGTTGAGGGAGGACAATCGTTTGAACCCCAGAGGCGGAGGTTGCAGTGAGCTGAGATAGCACCATTGCATTCCTGCTTGGGCAAAAAGAGTGAAACTCCATCTCAAAAAAAAAAAAAAAAAAAATTAAGAAAAGTTTCATTAGCATCTTAAATATACCTAGGAATAAATCAACTAAGAAGTGATAGAATTTTACATGGAAAACTACAGAACATTGATGAAGGAAATTATAAATGACCTAATTCAATGGAAAGGCATCCCATGTTTATGGACTAGAAGACACATTTTGTTAAAACAGCAATACTACTTAAAGCAATTTATAGATTCATTGAAATCTCCATCAAAATTCTAACAGCTTTCCCTCAAGTTCACATAAAATTGCAAATGCCCAGTCAAACAATCTTGAAAAAGAAGAGCTAAGTTGGAAGACTCACACTTCCTGATTTCAAATGTACTCCAAAGCTAAAGTAACTAATATGTAGTACTACCTAGCAATGCCACTTCTGGATATTTATCCCCCAAAATTGAAAACAGGCTCTCCAAGAGAGAACATGGAAAACAATGCTTCAATTGTTACTGTGTGAGCTCCGTCTCCTGTCAGATCAGTGGAGGCATTAGATTCTCATTCACTGAAACATTATTCACAATAGCTAAGAGGTACAAACAACTTAAATGTCCATCAATGAATGAATGAGAAAAAATATGGTTTATAATAAAAAGAATATTATTTGGCTTTAAAAAAGAAAGAAATTCTATCACATGCTACATCATGAATGAACCTTGAGGGCATTATGCTATGTAAAATAAGCCAGTCACAAAAGGACAGATACTGCATGATTCTACTTATATGAAGTATCTAGAGTAGACAAACATATGGAAGCAGAGAGCAGAATGATGGTTAATGGGATAGAGGGAGAAGAAAATGGGAGTTGCTATTCAATGGATATAGAGTTTCAGTCATGCAAGATGGAAATATTCTAGAGAAGTGCTGCATGACAATGTGCAGACAGTTAACAATAATGTACTGTCAAAAAAATGTAAGAGCATTATGCATTTTTTGTAAAACAGCAACAATGACACAGTGGTACTGGTGCAAGAACAGACAAACAGATCAGTGAAATAGAACTGAGACACCAGAAATGAACCCACACATTTATGGCCAATTGATTTTCAACAAGCATGCAAAGACCGTTCAATAAGGAAAGGATAATATCCTCACCAACTCATATTGGGTCAACTGGATACCTGCATGCAAAAAACTGCAGTTGGATCCTACCCTACCTCATACCATCTACAAAAACTAACTCTAAATGAATCTATGACCTAAATGTAAGAGCAAATGAAAGAAACATATGGGGTAAATCTTGATGATCTTGGATTTAAGAATGAATTCTTAGTATGACATCCAAAGAAAAAATAAATAGGACTTCATAAAAACGCATAAAAATGAAAACTTTTGTGTATCAAAAGACACTGTCAGGAAAGTAAAATGATAACCAACAGATGGGAGAAAATATTTGTAAATCATACATCTGATAAGCATCTAGTATCCAGCATATACACAACCCCACAACAAAAAGACAAACAACCCTATTAAAGAACAGACAAAAGACTTGAGTAGACACTTTTCCAAAGAAGAAATGCAAAAGGCTAACAGACTCAACAAAATATGCTTAACATCATTAATTATTAGGGAAATGCAAATCAAAATATGGTACTGCTTCATACCATTAAGATGACAATAATAAAAAAGATAATAACCAGTGTGGGTGTACATGTGAAGACATTGAAACATTTACATATTGCTAATGGGGATGTATAACAGTACAGCCACATTGGAAAAACAGTTTGGTAGTTCCTCAAAAGATTAAACATAAAACTACCATGTGATCCAGCAATTCTACTTTTAGTTACATACTCAAGAGAAATGAAAATATACACCACCCAAAACGTTTTACACAAATGTTTATAGCATCCTTCATAGTACCTCCAAACTGGAAATAATCCAAAAATTCCCCAACTGATGAATGATTAAACAGAATGTGGTATATCTATATAGCAAAATATTATTCACCAATTAAAAGGAATAAAATTCTGATACATACTGTATCATGGATGAACTTTGAAAACATTATGTTAAATGACAGAAGCCACTCACAGATCACATATTGCATGATTCCATTTATATAAAATGTCCAGAATACGCAAATCCATAGAGACAGAAAGTAGGTTAGTGGTTGTCAGCGCACAGGGCAAGGGAGTGATGGAAGCAGGTGTGGGGGCTGGAGAATGACTGCTGATGGGCCTCAGTTTTCTTTTTGTGTGACAAAAATGTTCCATAATTAGATTATGGGAACAGTGGTGCTTGCTAACACTGTGAATATACTAAAAACTTGGCCTCTACAAATGGGTGAACTTTTTTTTTTGAGATGGAGTCTCGCTCTGCTGCCCAGGCTGGAGTGCAGTGGCCGGATCTCAGCTCACTGCAAGCTCTGCCTCCCGGGTTCGCGCCATTCTCCTGCCTCAGCCTCCCGAGTAGCTGGGACTACAGGCGCCTGCCGCGTCGCCCAGCTACTTTTTTGTATTTTTTAGTAGAGACGGGGTTTCACCGTGTTAGCCAGGATGGTTTCGATCTCCTGACCTCGTGATCCGCCCGTCTCGGCCTCGCAAAGTGCTGGGATTACAGGGTTGAGCCACCGCGCCCGGCGGGTGAACTTTTATGTTACATAAAATGTATCTTGATAACGCTGTTTAAAAAGAGAAAGAACAGCTCCTCCAGCAAATGAATTCCTACTGCCATATTTGAGCGTGAAGGGATTTCAGAGCTAAAGACACAATTCTTTAACACTAACTAGAGGCTGTATTTATCCATGTAGTTATACCAAAAAAGAAACTATCTAAATAATATCAATCCTGAATTACATGATGCCAAAATTAGCTCAACGTGCATGACCTGAACGATATTTTCATACCTTCTCTCTTGAGAAGTCACCTATTATTTCAACTGTTGCTAACGGTGATTGGTGAAGATGAATTTCCATGCACACACACAGAAAACCTTGAGGCCTTCTAATTCCATTTGAATATTGATTAAAATGTGTATACTCTAAAACTATCTTTTCTCTATCTTGTACCATTGAGAGAGAACAAGGATAAGACAGGAAATAATTATGAATTGCAAATCAGAGCCTGAAGGAAAAATGTTCCCTACATGGATGACAAATGTTTATAATGCCACTGTGATAAAATATTCAGCCTATTTTTAAAAATTTAATTTACTTATTAACTAGGAACCTCCCCAGAAAAGCACGAGGCTTATGAAGCATTTGCAAGCCATAAAATGACAGAACTTTCTGAGTCTGGGATAAAAGGAATAGACATAATTTGCATATCTAATAACTATAACTGCAGAATTTCCAAAGCCAAGTTTAAGTAACATCAATACTGTGGAACACTTACACAACAAAAGCAGGACATAGGAAATAAGGTTATTTAAGGTCTGTGTCTGTTCCTGCCAGTCCTGTGTTAGTACTTGTCAGCGTATGTTACAAATTCAGTGTCACGTAGATTCAGTTTCTACATTTAATTTCATTCCTGAAAACATAAGGCCAGGTGCAGTGGCTCATGCCTGTAATCCCAGCACTTTGGGAGGCCAAGCTGGGCAGATCACCTGAGGTCAGGCATTCGAGAGCAGCCTGACCAACATGGAGAAATCCCGTCTCCACTACAAATACAAAATTAGCCAGGCGTGGTGGCACATGCCTGTAATCCCAGCTACTCGGGAGGCTGAGGCAGGATGATCGCCTCAACCCGGGAGGTGGAGGTTGTGGTGAGCTGAGATGGTGCCATAGCACTCCAGCCTGGGCAACAAGAGCAAAACTCCATCTCAGAAAAAAAAAAAAGCAAAAAACAAAAACATGTAAATAAAACTGCCATACAAGTTAGTAAATGTATGTTATCAATCATTTGAAAGACGAATATTTCCAAATTTAGCATTTAAAGTATACACAGGCATATATATATATATATACACACACACACACACAAATGCACACACAAGAATGTATATTTTTCATTCATTAGAATAAAATAGCTCTTTCTACTACTTAAATACATATTTCAGACAGCTTTCTAATGTGGTTACCCAGTTGAACACATCATTTAAATTTTACCTTGCTGTACCATTATGAGGATTTGCCTTTTATTTGGGCAGTGTGCTTGACACTCCGAACTTTACTCAAATGTGAATTTTCAGTATGTGCACGCAGAATGTAAAACAAGATCCCTAAGTGTCTCATCAGGAAATAGTTGTCTTCCTCAGCTAGAAATTATAGCTTAAATATTACTTCATTTAGAAGAAACATTTTAGCAGTGAGTTTAAATATGAGTCACTGAAGTGAGAATCCACTTTGGTAAAAGCTATGAATTTCTAGCCTCTGTACAGGAATATTTACATACTTATAATGGATCTGCTTTGAAATACACACAATCTGCCTTTAAAGTAAGGGGATGTGCCATTTTCAAGAATATAAAACCTAATCAATCACTCTCTCAGGAACATGTACAGCTTTAAACACCTAGTATAAGTAGCTGGCATATGGTAAGAGGTGAATAATGTTAAAATATGCCCTATACACACAGGATCATGGACAGACACAACATATTGTGGTGTTTTGGTAATTCTGGATGTACAAAACATAAATATCAAATTTGTGCTAGTATTGTTTATTGATTGATCGATCGATTAATCAATTGCCACTCTATGCACAATGATGGCTTCCTGTCAGTTACATTAATGCTATCTAGTTTATGGACCACCTAGTTGTTAGCACACATATGGATTCACATCAGTGATTCTAATTCCTGATGAGCCCTATGAGAAAGTCTTCCTGGCTCAAAGCAATAGCAGGATTCCATGATTAATGCCCATTCTCAACTTCACTCTGCAAAGTACCAGCATGGACCTTTTCTGAAAAGCCTCAAAGAAGAAGAAAAAAAAAATAAGAGAAATATCAGTTTAGGGGAGATTATACACTAGTTTGGTAATGCTCTAATCAGTTGGCTGACAACTAAGCCATGGACTGTCATTAGCAAAGAAGGGAACATTACTTGGAAACTTCCATGGGCATGAAGAATCTGATTGGGTAGAGATCCTTCTAGAGAGGCCAGTGATGTCTCTACCCTTCAAAAATAATAAAATTAAAGGACAAAGACAAGGAAAATGGTGGTCTTTGAGAGGGGAAAAAGAGACAGCACTGCATCAAGAAAAAATGTTTTTATTCCCTCTTTTCCAGTTTTAATGGAATAGATGGCTATGACTGAATTTATTTCAAGTTCATTCAAAAAATATTTAATGTGCATCATCATGTGCTGGCACTACTTGAGGTGCTATAATGAAAATAAATGGTGGATTTCAAAGTTACCAGGGAGCAAGATTTACAGCAGAAGAGTAACAGGTAAGAATTTGTTTGAATGAATGGCTGTAAAACACAGCTAGTGCAGAACTGATTTCATGAATAACAGGCTAGTGGGAAGCACACCATAGGGAATTCCCACTGCTGCAAATGCCAGGAGAACAGGGAAAGAAACTCAAAGTGGAATATTGGGAACATGGAGGAATTCAGTATCCTTGGACTCTTGACTGATTTAACGTGTCTTTATTTTTATATTAGGTAAACATATTCCAAGAACAGCATAATAAAAGTTTACGTAGGATTACTGGGCATGTGGTGCCTTTCAGTATTTTCAGTATTCCAAGAGTTCTGGGGATGGGTGAGGAAGGAGAGAATATACCAACAAAAGCACATTTTCCTAAAATAAATCACGGGGGCAATTTGTAGCAGGTTGATGCAAAAATAATGTTCCTAATTTTCTTGTGTCAAGGCAACATAAAATATAGTTCCCCCAAATAATGCATGGTTGCTTGAATAAATTTTTAGTTTTGGAAGGGGTTTGACACCAGTATCATTTGTAAATTATAAAACATTTGATATGGAGGAAAGCAGTGTTACTTACAGTAATTACTTAAAAGAATGATGAAATATAAAAAGTGACTAAATTTTTCCTGACATCCCTTCCAACTTCGCTAAAATTTTTCCCTGAAAAACTCCCCTGAATTCCATGGCACTGATGCTTTTCTCCTTTAGTGAAAAGGAAAAATTTCTGAAGTTAAATGAGAATGCTTTTTAGCATATCATGATAGTATATCAATAGATGTGATTTTATGTTATTGATGACTTATTTGGCACAAAAACATTTTAGAAAACTTTAATATCATTTGTAGGTGTTTCAGATATGATGCTCTTGTCCATTTCTACTGTAGCCAATGAGACCATGTTAAGGATATATCATCCATGATCCCATTTTCCTATGAAAAATCCTAGTAGACTTATTTCAGTTCACAGTGAAAATTCTAGGAACATCATCCACCATTGATTTCTGCATCTAAAAAGAATTATATAAAGCCACTGATTAAGTTTTAGGCCAAAGCTTAAATAAAAATATGAAGCATAATTTTACTGAGTTCTCAGGATACTCCCTACATTGCCTTATGTAGGAAGTAATTAGTATAATTACTAAAAAATATAATTTATGGATATTCCCTAGAACTTTGCTGTGCACAGACACTAATGTTAAATAGTTCAGATGGTATAGAAATCTAGTAACAAAATCAATGAGTTTATTGCATATTGCCATAAAAGTGCTAACACCAAAGAAATTATCCCCTCACCCACATAAGTAGAGTCCTTTGGTAATTAAACATTTTGCATATTATAAAGTGTGTCTTTCAGGATACTAAATTAAACGCCTGCAAGTTGAAAGAGTTAATTCACCTTCTACAGAAATACCACTTTGTTAATACAGAAAAGCTTCAACACAGTAAAAATGGGATTTTAGTCTTTTAGTCAGCATTTTCATTACCCTTGGCCTTCTGATGTTAATGTCTGTCTAAAGTAAAGGAATATTAAATATACTTATCACATTTAGGAAGAACAATTAAATTAATATTTTCAAGTCCTTTTTGAAGGAAGTTTTATGAGGAGTTTATAATTTTCATTGGCATTTACTTTTTCAACATTTTTTCCCCCAGACTTCATCAGGAGAGCCATGTTAGCATAATGTACTTGACTAACAGAAAATACATTTTCTCTCATAATAAGCATAGATTATTTCATATTCAATTTGGATTTGTTTTTGCAGGCTTTGAAGGTATTTTAAATGATTCAAATGCTGTCTGTTTACTGTGCTACGGGGAAAATGAATCGAGGAGACTATAATCTATAGAGCTTTATTTTTTCTGAAATTTCCGGTCAGAATATGTAATAACAACTCCAACAGCAATACCAACTGAATTCCTATGCTTTTGGTCATGAATAGTTGAGTAATATGTGCTGAGCCTCAGCAGCAAGATCATGCAGACCTGTACTGGAAAAATGGTACTTTCTTCTATATCAAACTTCATTAAACATACATGACTCTCTGGAGAGCCTTCCTGAGTCCCATTTCCACTCTCTGCCCACAGGTGGTAGACCTCAGGCCACTATCCAGTTTTTAAATATAGACATATAGTTCTGTTCTCCTATTATCTAGGGCCATGGCCTTAAGCAGGACACGGGAGGTTTTTCTTAGGGGGACATGTACAGAGGTAATTTCTTCATCTTAGGTGAATTATTTCCTAAAATTGATCTAAGACTGAGCCCACTGTCAAGGTCATCTATTTCACTGCCAACTTCTTACAAGTCACAAAAAGGACATTATTCTCACCTATCCTAAATGTCACATGGTGCATAATGCCAGCATTTAAGTAGCTAAGGACAAGAAATTGGAGTGGGATGCTAGGAACAATTCAAAACATGATTATGCATGGAGAGAAACAAATTATTCTAATACCCAAGATCCTTTGCAAGCACGTCTGCTACCATATTATTTTTGACTTACAGTTTGGAAGATGTTCAATGAATTGAGTGACTTTCCTATAACGATATTCCATTTATTCCAAGCAAACCATTTATTTGAATAATGTGTTTCAATACATACCGTATACACACAAAAAGGAGTAGGACTCTGTCCATAAGTAATATTCACCCAAAGATTTATTCACCTATTAGGGGGAAAATCCTACGCTTTCATTAAGGAAAGAATCTGTAACAAAACTTTACTCTTAAGTTTTAATTATCAAAAAATTTAGTTTCATAGTTTTGATCCATTTAATATCAATAATAATTGTAATGATAACTCAATCTGAAGGAATATCTTAGCACTTGGAGCCTTACAATCATGGAAATTAAACAGAAAATTAATTTAATTATACACATGTGTGTGTTTGCAGAAATGACAGGGTGGTTATTAAATTTTTCAAAGCATAAATTTGTATTATATTAGCATAAATTTCTGTAGGGGAACTATAATGGAAATACAAGTTCAGGAAAAAGGAAAACAACCGTTAAAGAAAAACTTGCTTATGTCTTTTTAAATGGATAATAATGGATTGCAAATTGAAGAGAAATTTAGTTCATTGAAAGTGTTTATAAGAGCAATGTAATGTCTTAACTGTCAATATTTACAATGTGGCACCAAATGCATCCTTTGCAACTATTTGTTTATTCATTTATTTAGAGACCTAGTCTCGCTCTGTCACCCAGGCTGGAGTTCAGCGGCATGATCTCGGCTCACTGCAACCTCTGCTTCCTGGGTTCAAGCAATTCTCCTGCCTCAGCCTCCCGAGTACCTGGCACTACAGGTGTGCACCACCACACCCGGCTAATTTTTGTATTTTTAATAGAGACAGGGTTTCACCAGTCATGTTGGCTAAGTTGGTGTCAAACTCCCAACCTCAAGTGATCCACCCACCTCAACCTCCCAAAGTGCTGGGATTACTGGCATCTATTTAAACTTATGATAAAAATTTTAGATAACAACGTACAAATGTTGAGGAGTGTATACAGAGTTTCAAATTTATTTTAGGGAGGACATAAACAAAAAATATGAAGATGATTGTACTGGATATCTGCCTCTAATTCTAATTTTGGTTACTTCTTGATGAGACAGATTCTCAATGTTTTCTGTGCAATTACAAAGTTCAGAGTCATTGAAGGCTTCAGGATGATTGTGACCATGTGAGCACGTGTGAGAGATGTGAAAATGTGCTGTGTTTGAGAAGAAAATTCCTGTTAAAATGTGGAAGGCAGAACAGAGGAGCAAGAAATTGAATGCTGTTATAATTTACCAGGACTAGAAAAAATGTTTATGATATTTTGAAACGAATATTGACAAATACATAAAGTGAGTCCAGAAAAATAAAAATAGATGCTTTGTTTCGGGGGATGGTATTATCAGTAAATTTTCTTTCATTTTTTAAGTGATTTTTATGCATACATTATCAGAATTTTTTCCTTAAAAATGTATGTTAGATACACATATAGAAAAAAGAAATGTCCCTGTAAACAATAAAAAATAGGCAACTTATACATAAGTTATTGGCAACATTTACCATGAATGAAACCACAGTGTAAAGAGCTAGTACTCACAATGGACTAGAAGTCCAGTTTCTCAAACAGAGGACATAAGCATACTGATAGGTCATAATGGTTTAATCTAGCAATGGAAATTGTTTTTAATTAAAAAAATAAACTGGTGAAAAGACTTGAAGGGGCAAAAGGATGACAAAGACCAAACAACACATAATGTTCACTTTAGGGCAGTAGGAAAGAAGAGGGGACAGTGAGACTTGATGTATTCCCGAGGGCTCTTATCTTGGTATTACCATCCAGATGTTGTCCATGGTCAGCAGCAGCAACAGTGTGTCACCCATAGGCAGCATGCAAGAACACTAGTCACGCAATATCTATCAATATCTATGTGTTTACTGTCTGTCTCCCAGGGATTTCTCCTGCTGTGTTCACTGTTCACTGCTTTATTTCTAGTGCTTCCCAACAGTGCCTAACCACAGTAAGGGATAAATAAATATGTGTTGAATCACTGGATGGATGAGTGATTGAATGAATGAATGAGTGATCTGAGTACTTAGTTTCAGATTAATGAAAGTCAGGCGAGGAACTTCAAGAGTGTTATAACTGCTCGTGTCAGATGACATGAGATGGATTTCAGGAATTTGAAAGAAGGTGACTGGATCTAAGATTTAGGAGATCATTTTGGAGAATTTTAAATTAATATTTGAAGTCTATTGCTTTAAAAATTAGTTTGCAAGTTATGCAGAGAAATAGCACAGAGACTAAGGAGGGAACTAAGATTCAAGGAAGGTGTTTTGTTTATTTTTATTTTTTTCCCAGAAAATGGAAAACAAGAGAAGGAAAATTTCTCATGCCAATATAAAGAATAAATAAGTCCAATTACTGACATAAACACAAACAGTAATAGTTCTTTATACAGTACTTTGCAGTTCTTGAAAAACTTTAATATATTTAATCTCCTTTAAAACTTGAAACTACTCCTTAAAATGCCCCTTGAGATCCATTTCATCTCTGGAAATGGAAATGAGAAAGGCCAAATACCTTGTCCAAAGTCATGCAACTTGTAACTGGTGGTGCCTAGAATAAAACTCGGTGGTTTGACCCATTTCAATGTCAGCACCAGTGAAGGCAAAAGTGACTCCACTTTGAATGCTAATCTGCCATGTTGACTTCTGATTAGCCTCATGACTGCCTCCTGGTTTTTACTTTATTAATGTTTACTTCAACTGATGTAAGACCAAAGCAACCTTGATGCTGCCATACAAAGTATAGGCTATGACACACACCACATTCTTGCCTGTTCTGGAAGGTTGCCTTTAATTGTCTTGCTGAAGAGCACATCTGTTTTCCTGGAGCTGTATAGGCCTTGGGTCTGAGGAGTAGCAGTGTGGGGATCTGCCTGTCTTGCTGCTATCCAAGGCCACGGTTCTGTCTTTAAGTTCCCTCAATATGTCACCCAATATCGACAAACTGAATCTGTCTGCCTCCTTCTTTGGTTCCTCAGCTCCTTCAGGATTTGGGGGTCACTTTGCATACATGGCCCTTCCATGGAAAAGCGTCATTTGAATATACTCAAATAAACATACATTTTTGTTTTTGAGGAGTATGTGTGTGACATGGAATAGTTTAATGGGGATTCTGACTTAACATGCCAACTTTGCCTATATAAAAATGTCAAAACACTGAAATTTGTTCCTATCTGCCATGTTCATTTACTGTAGCTATTAACTAGAGCCCATAAACAAGTGGGTGGTTAATATCATTTTTACCCTTAGGAAGGAAAGAGCTTCAATATCTTTTGCATTTCTAAATCAAAGTACTCAGCATAATAAGTCTTTTTTTAAAGCAGAGAGTATTAAAGATTATTGAAAAAATAACTGATCTAATTTAGACACTTATCAGAAATAAATCATGCCCTCAGAAAATGATATATCTTGAGAAAATATGCAGTTTTCCTTGAGAAAATGGCATCAGAAGAGGCAGAAGGAGATAAGCCAGATGGAATGGGATGGGAATAAAATAATAAACATGTTTAATATTCTAGGGCTCATTTTTGTAGCTGCATATTTTGGGCAACACTTTAGAATACAGTCTCACTGCAAAAAGTACAGAATCAAGGCATGAGAAAATTGAGCCCTAGCAACTAAAGTGGCTTGTTGATGTCATGTGACTGATCAGTGTAACTAAAGAAACAGCTCATGTCTCCTGGTATGTTTTTTCTTCATACAATGTCACTACATGCAAGTTTCCAAACTTGGAAAGAGCCAGCATATAGGGACCCTGTGTTATACCTTTTAAAGAAGAGAGAGGCTGAAAGACTTGAATAAGTACTTAGCCTGGACAACGAGTCTAGAATTCAAGAAATGTCTGGATTTCAAAGAGGCTACTTTTTTATGCAGATTATTGCAGAACTCTCTACAGGGATTATCAATGGAGGCCTGGAAAACTATGATATCAATTGACATAATAAAATCCAAACAAACTGGGATGTAGTTCTACAAATTAGCTTTCTAAAACTGAGGGGAAGAATATATTATGTATATAGATTAATCTTAAGAAAAATCAGTTTCATGTTGTTGAAATTCCAATGTCATTTCCCATACCTCCTTAAATCCCAATTTATTCTGTCTTTCTAATTGGACTCAAGGAGTTATTAGTCGATGTGTGCCTGATGTCTATTCAGGTTTTTTGGGGGGGTGGGGGATGGAGTCTCTGTCGCCCAGGCTGGAGTGCAGTGGTGCAATCTTGGCTCACTGCAACCTCCCCCTTACCCTGGGGTTTAAGCGATTCTCCTGCCTCAGCCTCCCAAGTAGCTGGGATTTCAGGTACCCACCACCATGCCCAACTAATTTTTGTATTTTTAGTAGAGAGAGTGTTTCACCATGTTGGCCAGGATGGTCTCAAACTCCTGACTTCAAGCAATTGGCCTGCCTCGGCCTCCCAAAATGCTGGGATTACAGGTATGAGCCACTGTGCCTGGCTGTCTATTCAGATTTCAAGAGCTACAGGTCATCATGCATTGTAACAAATTAAGTCTGATTTTAACCTTCCTAGCATTTTACAGTGTGACATAGTAAGAAGTCAAACCGTACATACAGAGTTTTCATTGAAAACTTGACGTTGGGTTTTCTTTACTGATAAATCTGGTAAAAGGAAACAGTAAATAATTTTGAAAAAAGCATTAAAAACCAGTCATTTCATTATAAGGTTTGTGTTCTTTAACATTAAAAGAATTAATTAAGTCTAATTAAAACATCTACATTCTCCAATATGCTCCAAGTGCTGTTTGTCAGTTTGCCAATCCAGCCCTTGAATTTTCAGACATGAAAATGGGATGGAGGGGCACCGCGGGAAGATGGTGTTGGAGGTCGGCGACATGGAAGATGGGTAGCTTTCCAACTCGGATTCCGACATGAGGGTCGCACCCAGCGACAGGCCGCTGCAATTGCCGAAAGTGCTAGGTGGCGACAGTGCTATGAGGGCCTTCCAGAATACGGCAACTCCATGTATCACATGATCGAGCTGTTGAAAGTGTGGATTCAAGTGAAGAGAGTTTTTCTGATTCAGATGATGATAGCTGTCTTTGGAAATGCAAACGACAGAAATGTTTTAACCCTCCTCCCAAACCAGAGCCTTTTCCCTTTGGCCAGAGCAGTGAGAAACCACCTGTCGCTGGAGGAAAGAAGATTAACAACATACGGGGTGCTGTGCTGCAGGAACAGAATCAAGATGCAGTGGCCACTGAGCTTGGTATCTTGGGAATGGAGGGCACTATTGACAGAAGCAGACAATCCGAGACCTACGATTATTTCCTTGCTAAGAAACTTAGGAGGGAATCTCAAGAACATACAAAAGATCTAGACAAGGAACTAGATGAATATATGCACGGTGGCAAAAAAATGGGATCAAAGGAAGAGGAAAACGGGCGAGGTCATCTCAGAAGGAAACAAACTGTCAAAGACAGGCTGGGGAACAGACCAGAAATGAACTATAAAGGTCGATATGAGATCACAGAGGAAGATTCTCAAGAGAAAGTGGCTGATGAAATTTCATTCAGGTTACAGGAACCAAAGAAAGACCTGATAGCTCCAGTAGTGAGGATTACTGGGAACAAAAAGGCAATTGAACTTCTGATGGAAACTGCTGAAGTTGAACAAAATGGTGGTCTCTTTATAATGAATGGTAGTCGAACAAGAACACCAGGGGGAGTTTTTCTGAATCTCTTGAAAAATATTCCTAGTATCAGCGAGGAACAAATTAAGGACATTTTCTACACTGAAAACCAAAAGGAATATGAAAATAAAAAAGCTGCTAGGAAGAGGAGAACACAAGTGTTGGGAAAAAAGATGAAACAAGCTATTAAACGTCTAAATTTTCAAGAAGATGATGACACATCACGAGAAACTTTTGCAAGTGACACAAATGAGGCCTTGGCCTCTCTTGATGAGTCACAGGAAGGACATGGAGAAGCCAAGTTGGATTCAGAGGAAGCCACTGAAGTTGATCATTCTCATGATTTGGACATTTTTTAAGTACATTTTTGACAGTTTGAGGACTAAGCCTTTCTAAAATAACATCATAATAAACCATTTTTACTGTGATTGCACCATTTTGCATTGGTAAACATGAGAATCTGGAGGAAAGACAATTGTTTTCTTGTTTAAAATAGTGTATGTGCAGAAAGGAATGCAATTGATAGAACATTTAAGGATATCTCATGTCTGACAATACTTAAGAGTACATAGCACAGGCCTTAATTTCTCATTGTGTTGCATGTGCTAATTATGAGTATTACTAGTTGATAATCAGTTTTGTCTAGGTCATAACATACTATTCGAAAGTCTGTTTGCTTTTTCAAGTTTATTTTTGCAGTGAATTATGCCTTGGCTTTAAAACATTCCACTAAAATCATAATGGGACATATAAATTATTAAGTTGTTACAAATGCAAACAAACAAACAAAAAAAACCAAGATGGGATGGAGGGCTTGCACTGGAGTGGTGCCTGGCTGGGTCACATCACAGCATTCAGACATTGTTAAGTATCATCCAGTAAGTTGGTCCTTCATACTGTCTATCTAGTATACCATGTGATTATCTCTTTAATTTTCTGAAATGGATCAAGATGCAAATAAAAGAAAAATGTGCAAACAACTTACTTTTTGCTTTCTCTACATGAATACATGTCAAATTAATTTGTGGTATAGATAAAAATTTCCTCTCCAAAGCAGCATTCACAATAGACCAGGGTTCAATCTAACAACAAAACGATGCTGAGGAAAATCGAGATTACTCTATGGAAGTACTGGAATGAGTAATGCAATTTTGCCAATGAAATGCTAAGTTACATGTATGAAGGCGATCCTAAGCAATATTTTATTCTACTAAGAAACTAGTTCATTAATTTCTCTGTATCTTTGATTATGTACTATTAGCAATAAAATATAGTTTTTGAATGACACATCTACCAAGGGAAATCAATTGGTTCTCAGAGCAGGGCAGAGCTCAGATATGCAGATTTAACCTTCTTTTCAATTTCAAAAGTGAGACTGCCAGAGAAAGGCATGCAGTGAGCCTCTTGAAGTCTCTGAATTTGGAGTCACATTGAGGGGCAATTATAATTACCAAAACATCTACGGTCATTAGAACTGATTGAACTTTTACTCCACATTCTACTTATCCAATCAACAGTAAAGTGGACTGTGTATATTACCTCCATTCTGTTTGTAATATCATAGAATCTTTTCTTGAGTGTCAAGAAAGTTTAAATAGTAGGCTGTATGATGGTAGATCAAAGTGCCTAACAAGCATAAGGTAATCAAACTCCTATTTATTGACTTAACAAAAAAGGTCTTGTTTTTCACTTGTGTGTCTTTTAAGGAGATAAATTAAAATGATATTTTAACCTTTTTGCTTATCCCACTCAAAGACACACACCCCATCTCTCTGAATCCTCCCTTTAATTATTTGCTAAGAGTAGTGCTCCTCTTGTGATTTTGACACTTCTTCCTCTATTCTGACTGAGCTCTACTGATGCAGCTGTCATGTTCCAGCAGCGTGCATCATTCACAGGGCTGATTTACAATGTTCAAACTTTTTTAAGTTCTTAAACTTATAATTAGACTATGTGCTCAATTTTTACACAAACAGTTCAGCATCTAAGTTTCTGCTTAACTACACCTTTGACACACTACCTTCTTGGCAGGTTCCAATTATACTTTATTGACTGGAGTTGTCAACATTGGAGAAAGCACATGCCACGCTCCTACCTGAGACTTGTTATTGACCATGACACTGGAAAAGGAGCACGTGGCTTAGTTAGCTGTGCCTTCAGACTATTTTCATTCACAGTTAGATGCGAATTATTCACTTTTCCTTGGTCAATTTTTGCCTCTTTCAAGATGACTGTGTGACTCTTGATTTATTTTAACTGTCTGAATCTGAACAATAGCAGGATCCTATCAAATGTCCATAGAAAAGGATTTTTCATTAGTGCTTTGCAAAAGCCATTTCGGAGAAATTAAAGTACTTTGTAATTGGCCCTTTCCCCTTTTCAGGCTTCAGTAGGATATTTTCAACTCAACTGAGATAACTTAGGGTGAAACTCTACTAACTTTTTTTGAGATCTTTGTGCTCCCTTCAGGGCTGCCACTAATTAATTAGAGGCAAAAATCTTTTGCTAAAATTTAAACATTTTACATATTTCAAGACAGTGAGATTTTTTTTTTTCACCTTCTGAATATACATTGAAACGTGGAACTGTCAACATAATTCAGGATTCCTGACATTTAATTTCAATCAAACATTTAATGCTGTAATTCCCTTTGCTTTTATATCCCTACTTTAAGTGTGTCTCTCTAATATGTTGATAATTCATGTGTAAGAAGGAAACGTTCTGGCAAAGAAAAAGTGGATTAATTTCTAGAATAAATTAAGATAAATCTAGGTCAATATTGAGATAATCTAATAACGTATGCCAATACATTTATCTGTTATGTTCTTTCTCCCAGCTGCATGATCAGTAGGCATAGAAAAACTAACTAAATATTCTTTGGCTAATAGGTTTTGATCCATTTAACTGTGTTAACACAATTCCAGAAAATTAAGCTGACCAAGTTTCATGGGGGTATTGACCAACATGGCAGCACCCCCATGGCCCCTTCTGCTTGACTAAATTTTAGACAGGTTTCTTTCTAACTACAGGCTCTGACTTCTCTTTTCGTAGTGCATTTACCTTAGAAAAGCTGTAAATTCTTTCTCTGCCTCTTTGAGATGTAAATCTTCTGCAAGCCTCTTTTCACCTTTACAACTCAGGAATATTATTCTCAAGGAACTGGGAGCCAATTGTTTGAAAAATAATCAATAAGATAGGGCCCCTATCTTCCAGTCTCTATGTGAGGGTAGGAGTGTAACTTTAACAAGCACCAATTAGCAAACACATGTGGCTTAATCACATTGACCAACCTCCCTCTTAATCTTCTCCAGCACTTTTCCAATAGTTCACTCCAATGCTAAAACCTCTCCAGCCTTTTGTTTCAGTGGAGTTGAGTTTATTTTTTTCCCTGTACTGCAATGGTCTCTCTCTCCCATTGCAATAGTCTTGAACAAAATCTTCCGTGACTGTTTAACTCCATCTGGTGCAGATTCTTTTTGATGGTTCTTTTTACTTTGACTCAATACATTACAGATTTCAATGAAATGAACTGTACTTTCATTCATGTATGTAACATGTAGCTTGTGAATTCACCAATCTATTTTGGTCCTGTTTTGGTTTTCTTGGGGTACTTTTCATTGTGCCATAAAATGCACAACAATTATAAACACCTCTATGCAAATAAACTAGAAAACCTAGAAGAAATGGATAATTTCCTGGACTCTTACACTTTCCCAAGACTAAGCCAGGAAGAAGTTGAATCCCTGAATAGACCAATAGCAGGCTCTGAAATTGAGGCAATAGTTAATAGCCTACCAACCAAAAAAAGTCCAGGACCAGACGGATTCACAGCCGAATTCTACCAGAGGTACAAGGAGGAGTTGGTACTATTCCTTCTGAAACTATTCCAATCAACAGAAAAAGAGGGAATCCTCCCTAACTCATTTTACGAAGCCAATATCATACTGATACCAAAGCCTGACAGAGATACAACAGAAAAAGAGAATTTTAGACCAATATCCCTGATGAACATCAATGCAAAAATCCTCAATAAAATACTGGCAAACCGAATCCAGCAGCACATCAAAGTTTATCCACCATGATCAAGTGGGCTTCATCCCTGGGATGCAAGGCTAGTTCAACATACGCAAATCAATAAATGTAATCCAGCACATAAACAGAACCAAAGACAAAAACCACATGATTATCTCAATAGATGTAGAAAAGGCCTTTGACAAAACTCAACAGCCCTTCATGCTAAAAACTCTCAATAAATTCGGTATTGATGGAACATATCTCAAAATAATAAGAGCTATTTATGACAAACCCACAGCCAATATCATACTAAATGGGCAAAAACTGGAAAAATTCCCTTTGAAAACTGGCACAAGATAGGGATACCCTCTCTCACCACTCCTATTCAACATAGTATTGGAAGTTCTGGCCAGGGCAATCAGGCAAGAGAAAAAAATCAAGGGTATTCGGTTAGGAAAAGAAGAAGTCAAAGTGTCCCTGTTTGCAGATGACATGATCGTATATTTAGAAAACCCCATTGTCTCAGCCCAAAATCTCCTTAAGCTGATAAGGAACTTTAGCAAAGTCTCAGGATACAAAATTAATGTGCAAAAATCACAAGCATTCTTATACACCAGTAACAG